>NC_138663.1:33073605-33129827 GCF_964273445.1 Streptopelia decaocto | reverse complement strand
GGGAGGTCTCCATCCAAGTCCTCCAGTTTTGTGACAACCACAGTTTTGTGCAGTTTCTGCTACCACCTCTGGACGTTGGGCCAGCCCAGCTCAGCATCCCCCACCATCTCCTGGGCCAACTCAGGGAAGGCTCAGCAGCAGCGTGCAAGTTTCCACACAAAGTCCCTGTGCAAAGAAAGACACCCCTGGAAGAGGACCTGTTCTCCATCAACCTATCAACCTCAGAAGGAAGAAAAAAAATCTGTATTTTAGATTATGTGTTTGCAACTGTCCTATGGGAGGAAAGCAAGTAATGCTGCTCTGTTGTTTTCATTTGCTCACCAAGAGAAGAGATCACCTCTCCTCTCCCTCTGGAGTCCCCAGGCAGGTCGGGGACATTCTTGTTCCCATCATCTGCAAGCACATATTGGTGAATTCCAGGTCAGAATGATGTCAGGCATCTACACACAGAAAATGGTATTTATTTCAAAGTAAAAATAATTTTTTATTTTTGTCAAACTAAATATAATTGCTAACTTTACCAATATTTTGCTTTGCCTAATTTTTCTGTTTCCTATGTCAAGCACCATACATCTATGTGGGCCTTATTTCAAAGGGACAGTGCACACTCCTCACAGAGTAGCTGCTCCTTGAAGTATATTATTGGAAAGTTATTTGCCCTCAGTCATTAAAAGAGAAAGTAAACTCTGCCCAAGGAAAAATGTATTTTTTATAAATACCTTTTTGCCACTTTCAGAAAGCTCACCAAATCACTATATTTATGAACATTTAAATTATTTTCACAATATAAAGTGGAAACAATAATAAAGCTCTGTATCTACAAATAAAGTTTAATATAGTGCTATTTCAAATATAGAGTAAAGCAGTTCTGGGGTTACAAACATATGACTATGAAAAGAATTATTAAATAAGATGTTGAATTGAAGATCACTGATGTTCCTAAATAACTGTATTTATTCCTTTGCTTTAATGAGGGCTTTCATCAGCACACACTATTTTGTTGTTTCATATGAAAATCAATGTTAGAGTCAAGAAGGCTCAGGCCACACAGTGGTTCATAATTTAGCATAAGTTACCAATTAACTTCATTAGTCAGATGAAGCATCACTTGCACAAATTAGTGTTTCAGGGTTAAACTAAAAGCGAGAAATCTCATTGACTTTCCAATAAAATTGTTGATCTGCCAGTACTTGAATTTCAGTCACTGAATGAATAAACTCTTTGCTTCTCATATGCAAATATTCCCTTACTGCGATCTGGTAGATTAGAGAGGTTTTCTTACACGTAAGTTTTTCAAGGTCCAAGATTAATGAGAAGTTCTGATAAATATTGGCTAGATATGACATTTAACACACATCGACGCAATTAATCATTTAGGGCATGTAGGTAAATTGTGGTGTTTATAATACCAGAATGCACTGATAAGTTATTTCATACATGGGGGATTTTCAAAGTCCCGCATGATGACATTGATATAGTGCTACTACTCTGTTATAATCTTTGTATATTATTTAAGTGTAACAAATACTTCATTCATTGCCTGCCCTAAACTTTGCATTTGGTGACATTCTTGCTGCTGTGTTAATATCGGGTCTATTAAGCTGGACCTCATGGTCCATTACCCTTTCTTTAGGCCTGACCCCATGAAGTTTAAGGGTCTTGAGCACAGTGTGAAAAAGCAAAGGGTTTCACTCTCACCCAAGGAGCTCATTAGGACTTTATAGAAACACAAAAAATACTCACACAGTACCAACATTTGCACTGAGGGATACTCACCAGACAAACAGCCTGGTGTCAGGAGGTGTTCATTGTTCTCTTTTTCCAGGCCTGCACACCAATTTAGCAGGCTAACTAAAGGGATCGTTCATTTGTAATCCCCCATTTCAGCCTTTGTCGCAGAGACTCATTTGCCAGCATCTTTTAACTTCACTTCCTTGAAATTCCTGTTTCACTTAGGACAGGGTATTTGAAATGAACTGCAATACACTGGCTAGGATTACACTTGCCAATTGCTATAGTGGGATTTGGAGGTTGTCTTTGTTTGCTGCCTCAAGGCAAGTAAACAGTCATTCACAGTACGTTTTTAAAAGACCTTCCTGCAAATCACTTATTGACCGAGGGCCAGGTTCTGCTCTGTTTACCTGCCTTGAATAATGCTCCTTTTCTCCTGGATTGCAGTTGAGTTACTGAAGGAGTAAGGCGCTACAGAAGCTGCAGAAACCTGTCAGAGTCTGAGCCTAACCAAGATAAGAGTGAAAAACTGCCCTTCTGCCATTAATAAAACAAGTTTGCTCTTCCTGGGCCATAGTCCATCCATCTACCTGTCTCTACGAAGTGTCAGCATCTTTGGCAAATATCCCATGTGCCACTAGTGGACAATAACACAGTTCATTATGGCTTTGGGTTCAGTATAAAACATCTCCCTATATAAGACACTGGATCGTTAAGGCTTTTGCTGCATTCAGCCTCTGAACACAATGATGTAGGTAGTGTCTCGGTGTCTCGACCATATTTTAAACTTTTTTTTTTTTTGTATTTAAGACTCTGACATGAAAACCCGAAGTATTGCTTTTTAAATCATTTTGCTCACTGTGAAAGCTGATGCTCATCACCTTGGGCAGCAGCAGGCAGCTCTCTGGGCGGCAGCTTTCAGTATCATTTTCAGAATTTCCACACTTTCTGTAAAGACAGTAACAACTGACTTGCAAACCAGAGGGACCCACTTTACATCAAACTCTAAGGGGTTTTTCTGTTTCTCAGGGAAATGAGAAAATTGTGTAGATAATTTTGTCTGGTAAAGATTCCTTTTAATATTTCCCAATCAGGTATCTTTCCATCAGGAGAACCTATTGACATTCCTGGCCATTTCCCACACTCATAGTGCAAGGTTTTGCTCTAAGAAAGGGCAACTGACATTAAAATAACTACGGCTTTGGGTTTGCCCAATTGTGGGAAGCCGAAGTAAGAAAATCCTTCACAACAAAACGGCATCTAGGTGGGGTATTCCTCTTACTCCCTTATGCTGATACACATCATGCTATGAAATCGGTGGAGAAACATATGGCAAGTATTTGTTTTCCTAGTTAAATATAACAGCAACACAAAAGTAGCACTGCATGACACCTGTATATCTTTTCGTGTGAGCAAAACTAGTTTTGTTAGTCACTGTGGAATTTTTCTACTTTAAAAAGAGCGACTATGTAAGTCAATATGGTGCCATCAGTGGATGCAGTGTAAAATAAATACAAACAAAACAGTCTGCTAAGGAAATGTCATCTCCCTTCAGACTCACCAGAACAGATTTAGGTCACTGGCACAGTGCAGGAATGCTGCACATTTGCTGACACATAAATTCATAGTCAATTCTTAGTCAATGAGCCCTTTCTGGCAAATCGTGTGTGATTTACTCATGATCACTGCCTAACATAGAAAAGCCTGTGCACCGCTTGCTGGAAAGCCATTACAAAGTAAAATCCTGGGATTTCCACAGCCACAGTTTGGTTATTTTCCAGTTACTATACCATCTCCATGTAATTGCCTCGAATCATAAGATTACAACTCTCAGAGCTCCTTAGCTCCAGCCGCCAACTGTTTCACCTCAGCATCCCTTTAGCTAAGCCAAAATAGTTAATATGATTTTGAAAGGAGTTACAGTGCAGAGGAAGAGGACAATGGAAAATCCTGTGCCTCATTCAAAGGCAACTAAAAGAGTGAAGGGAGATACTGAGAAAAGTGCAATGAGGTGAGGTGGTAGGAAACGGAAGGAACCACTGGTCATCTGGGTCACATGCAGTATGAACTGGGAAATTTTGAAGACAGCAGCCACCTACAACTTCACAGTATCTTCAACAAGTGGGAGGGCCAAAGGACAAAATATGAAAACATTCAGCAGCAATTTCAATGTAGCCTCAAACAGCCGCGTGTCCAAAATGGCTCACGTGAGGACTCACACTGCCTTCATTGCCAAGTCACTGAGTTTATCCTAAACAACTTTTCACAGCGGATTACATTTGTCTGAGATTACTGATATTTGGATTCAGGAAGATGCAGAGCCACCTACACAATCTATTTTGGAGTCTCTGCTTTGGGGATGCAGAGAAAGGGGGTGCAGGGGGCGGTAGCATTTAAACAAGCACATTTCCACAGCTAATCTCTGATTGTGGCCTAGGATTTTGGCCTCAGGCCTCCAAAAATATTTAATCTGAGACATGGTTGAGACACCATAAACAGGAAGGTTCCTGAAGCAATCACATCAATAATGTGGGATTTTCACTTTGTTCTCTCAGAAGCAGTGCAAACAAATGCAGAAACTGCTCTTCCAGCCGCTGTTGTTTTTATTACAATGCAGAGGAAAAGCTGTCAGCAGTTAATTGAACTGAGTACACTAAAAGTAATTTCTCTTTAACAGTAACATTATAAGACTCTAAGTCTTGTTAGATAAATTGTAGCATAAAAATCACAGTAGGTCACTGATTATTTTAATGTTTCCTGTACAGATTTATTGGCATTCTTAAACAGGCAGAAGCTGTGTGTGACATTATTCTTTCAACATTTTTCAGGATAATATTTTTTATATTAGATTAAATTGTTACTTGGAATAAGCTGCATCTTAAATCTGGGTTCTACTGTGTTCACCAGAGTTTCGCTTGCAGCTGCCCAGGGACAAGTCCTTGGTGAGATGGGAGAAGCTAAAAATGAGTGTCTGCTGCACACCACCACAGGTGCAAGAAATAAAGTAATAATGTATTAAAATCTTACAAGTAGCACAGAAGCCTCACTGCTGCATTTCAAGGGTCCATGCTCTGCCTGACAGTACTGCTCAACTTCTGTTTTCTTCAGATGTGCTTGAAATAGAAATAGAAGTTTCTAAGTGCTATCAGTGAACAGACATAACATACCTATGACTAAACAAAACTCATAATGATTTTTATAGCTGCATATACAGCTCTTTGCACAATGGACCACGAACAGCTGATCTCTAGACTTCCCAATTATATTATCACTAATAATGTAAAAACAGTGTAATATAGTGAGTATCATATAATGATGGTAATTAAGATAACTATAGGACAACTACAACAGGTGTCAAATAAATTTGCACTTTCCAGTGTTACCTTTATAAAAAATAAACCAGATGTTCAGCACCTACAAAGGATCGTACATGAAATTCATCTGAACTCTGTACAATGGTATGATCCCATAAAATGATACTAGAGTAGTATGCCTTCTAAAGTGGTATCAAATGGCAAAAAAATCACAAAGGTGGGTTTAACTAAGACCAAAGAAAAGGGTGATTGCATGAGATCCAAGAAGGACAGATATATTGTATGAGGTGCAAAGACTGGGCAGGGGTCTAATAAGGGCAGATGATGCTGGGATATTACAAATATGTTTCAAGTGGAGTTATGAAAGCATACTAAAGTACAGCTATGGGTTTGATGTCTAGGTAAAAAATAGAGGTAACTGGACTTTGGATCAAAATAGAATAACATTTTTGTAAAGTTTTGTCAGCAGCTGATGAGGTATTGCCTGTAGGACAAGACCGTGTAGAGGTGACCAGCAATGTTATATTTCAAGTATTTTGAGAGTAAAAAACGTCCCTCCCATAGAGGCTGGCATGAGGACAGTGAGAAACCACATAGCCATAAACCCTGCAAGTAATCTATTTCATGATCGCTTCTGATCTTTTGAAGTTGCATTCCCAACTGGAACAGTGACTTGGGACATTCCCACAAACAGAAATTTCACATAAGTGTTGCCCCTGAAACATGTAGATGGTTTTACTGTTTCATTTTTATGGGAGTGATTACTCACCGTTTTAGCATCAAACCAAAACGCTCACAGTAAAAAATTATAAGTTTTCTATTTTGTTAATGAACTTCTAGACAAAACTTATTGTGTTATTTTCAAATGACTGTTTTCCAACCAAAACCTTTTTGTCAGCAAGTGTTTGACTAGTTGTAATGACTTTAATAATGAAAAGTGAATGCTGCTTACATGGTACTATTGAGATGGTATTCATTCTTCTGCAGAGTAAAAAAAAAAAAAAAATGACATCTAAATTACGTGAGTGCATGGGGAAGAAAGAAGTAATTGTATACAAGGGAGCAGGTGCTATGCAAATATCTGGCTAGATTACAATCTACCTTAATTGAGTAATTGATCACATCCTTTTGACTTCTGTTTCAATGACTTGAGAAGAAGGGTTAAACGGGGGTTACTGAGTGCAGTAATGTGCTTAAAGGTGGCTGATGCAGAGTTAAGAGTTTATGTACATAAGACAGACAGACTGACAAACAGTAATAGGTTAAATAACACATGGTAAACATGTCAGAGGGCCGTTCCCTGGCAATTACATCTCTTTGTAACATTAGAGTATCTTCTAGATAATTTCTGCCTGTTGGCTCAGTGTCTCAGTTAACTATCTCCTCCCAAATACGTGCTACCTAGGTTTGATTTGTTATATTAAAAAAAACCCCAACAAAAATTGCTTCAGTAATTATTTGGAAAGATAACTGGGAAACATATGAACAGATACACACTAGTCAGCGTGGATATAGAAAGGCAAAATTGTGTTTAACTAACGTGATTAACTTCTTCATGGCAAAGACAATAAAAACTGACAGGTGTGAAGTAGGAGACATCCAAAGTTGACTACAAAGAGGCTTTTTGATTTAGCATCACATAAAAGATTGATATGTAACATCATCAAATGCAGTATTGATGGTGACATTTTACACTGGGGAAAAATGGTTCCTTAAATGAAATATGAGAGCTGTATTAAATGGATATAAATTAAGGGATGTCATAAGAATTGAAATTAGGTATAGCATTTCTTCCAGTAATATAAAAACATTCTTTAACAGATGTGCATTTGTGCAAAGCAGAAAAAAATCATAAGGCTGAATTCAAGTGAAGAGAAAGAAAATGAACAGTTGAAAGTATTGGAAAATATAGATGTTTTAAAGTAATGAATCTTAGATCATGTTTATTGTCAATATTTATTCTTGCACTTCTGTGAAAATAATCAGAAAAAGGCTTTTAGAGTAATAACAGAAATTCAAATATATCGCTTGATACTTGTAAAAATCTGGGAAACGTAATAGCTTCTTTGCTATTTGTTTGCTTGGAAAGCAAAATGCAAATGAATATCTACAGCTTGGTATGCAAATTTGGCAGCACATTATAAGCAGACAAGTGAAGAATGCAAAAGACACCAAGTGCAGGTAATAACAGAGCATATCTCACATCTGAAGAGCTTCTAATCTACAGAAACAACAACCCTTTTTATCCCCAAGAAGGAAAAGAATTTTTTGTATGCAATCCTGTGTTTTCACCACAGCAGATGCATGTAGCCTTGCAACCTGTGATACTCTGAATCCCATAACTCTTAAAATATTTAAGGTATAACCTTAATCTTAAGTGAAAGCTTTAAAGGATTAACACATGCTTGAAATAGCGTTCCATGTTAGGAAAAAGGCAAGTACACCAAGACAATGAACATCATTCTAATTTGAAAAGAAATATTCCTAAAATAGATAATGATCTTTTCACTAATTTTGACGTAGGAATTTTCTAAGTTAAATGGCCAAGTTGGGTAAGACCCAAAACAAAGGTAAGACAGAACTTTCATTTTTATTTTTGACTTCATAAACCTTGAGTAAATCTCTGGTTGGTGTGAAAAATACTATTGCTGATTCATACTGCTTATAAAACAGTTCATTTCCAAAGATGTACATACCCTCCTACTGACTATTATCATTTTACCTCCAACAGAAACCCTTGGAAATTATAATCACTGGCTTTCAACCAGATCCTTACGAGACATAACCTTTGAAGTACGATTACAGGTCCCTGTGTCTACAGCACTGGCCCAATCAGATTTCTTGTCAGCTTTTGGGCAACTACAAAACCTGTATTTTCAACAGTTCAATGCCCCACGGGCTCCAAGCTCTCCCACAGCCCAGGGGAGTCAGTCACCCCTCGAGGCACAGGTTGGCACCCAGTGTCTGTCCCATGCTTAAGCCTTCACTGGAGCCCACGCACAGGCTGGGTTTTGCCAACATCTCTGGAAAGGCCCGTTTTGTTCAGCAAAATCTGGGTGTGTATAACGGATGGAAAACTTTAAGATTAGATACAGTAGTTGGGGCCTCTTTCAGCCAAAATTCATTCAGTGACAAAGACTATACCCATATTTGATGCTTTAGCCAGGTATACAGCTAAGCAGCTTCAGCCCAGCCGATGTAAAAGCTAGAAGCAATCCTGCATCAGAACATGAGGACTTGTTCCCAGGTCACAGAGTGGGGCTTTTCTTAATAACTTCTCTCCTGCCCCAGAGACCTCCTAGTCCTCACTGTGCTCAGCTTCAGTGCCATGGCCTGTGATACATGACATTAAAAAAACAGTATTTTAGTTTAAAAAAGGGTATCTGCAAAACCAGAAGCATATAACTTCTACCCAGAAGATGCCTAAATACAGCAGGACTTGAGGTTTTGTGGGTCCTAGTCTTAACCCAGGACCTGTAAATAAGGGCTGTGGAGGTTCTTCAGAAAGATCTAGGCATATTCTTTCTTCATCACCTCCTCTCAGCTCAGGCAGTTCTCTCTGGAGGTCCAATATGCATTGTAAAGCCTATTACATGGAAAATTCCCAACTACAACATTACTAAAAATTGGTTTGATGTTGCAGTGTAGTTTACACAGACCTGTCATCAGGAACTTCATTCCTGAATACCTGAATTGGCTCATAGGATAATTCAGGATGGAAAGACCTCAGGAGGTCTCTAGTCCAATCTCCTGCTTGAAGTAGAGTCACTTCTGAGCTCAGACCAGGTTACTAAGGGCTTTATCCAGTTGGGTCTTGAAAACCCTCAGGGACAGAGAATGCACAGCCTCCCTGTCCATCCTCTTCCACTGCTTGACTGTCCTCACAGGAAAAGAGTTTTTCCTTCTGTCCAGTCTGAATCCCTCATTTCAATTTATGTCCATTGCCTCTTATTCTGTCTCCATACTCTTTTGTGAAGGGCCTGACTCTATCTTCTTGGCAACCTTCCCATAGGTACTGGGGAGCTGTTGGTTGCCCTCTGAAGCTGTGTCTGTTTGAGGCTGAACAAGCCCAGTTCCTTCAGTTTCTCCTCACTGGGCAAGTGCTCTAGTTCCCAAACAGCTTGGAGATCTTTGCTGAACTCACTCCAGTTTGTCAATCTCTTTCTTGCATTGGTGGCCTCAAAACTGGATGCAGCATCTAGATATGGTCTCACAAGTGCTGAGAAATGGGGAATGATCCCTTCCCACAGTCCAAAGGTGGCATCCCTGTCCAGACATGAAGCAGCTGTCCTTGCTGCCAGGGCACACAGCTGCCCGCTGGATCCCCAGGGTGGGCCATTCCTGCAGAGCTGCTCCCCAGCCTGGTCTGCTGTAGAAGTGCTTCCCTCCCAGGGACAGCACTTTGCATTTGTCCTTCCTGAATCTCACAAGGTCCCCTTAGTTCTTGTAGTTCTCCAGCTTGTCCTTTTTGGGGATAGGTGCAACATTTGCCTTTCTCCAGTTTTTATGGACCTCTAAGCCTCTAGGACCTTTCAAAGACAACAGATAATGGACAATCATGTTTTATACATGAGGACATAGCTAAATACAATTTGCTCCAGGTAATAAATGTTAAAACAATTTTAGGGAGACATCATTTTGGTCAGAGACCTCAAACGTGGTGGGTAAAATCTTTGCTCCCTAGAAGCTTTTAGCAAAGTTCCTGTAGGATCCAGAGAGAAATGTAATGGCATTCATAGTTCAGTTAAGACTTGGGTTTCCTTGCTCTGAAGCTGTATTTCTCAAAGTAATCAAAAACAACTTTTTTTTTAAACGAACCCATTCTTGCTTTAAGCATGACTCAAAGCCCCTCAACAATGGAAAGACTAATTTTTTAGTGTACATTAGATCAGATATTTAATATGAAAATTTCTGTAATTAATTAACCTAGTTAATCAAGGGAAAAATAAAAATCTGCAGGGAGCTTCTAGCTACTGTACAAAGTTAAGAGGGTTAGTACTGCTGTACTGTGCTCTGTCTCTGCTGTTTTGCATTATTTTAATTGCAAGAACAGAGGAAATTTTCAGAAGAGATTAAATTGATACATTGGGTCATTTTTTTCTAATTAATCTTAGGAAACTATGCAGATTTTATTGCTGCGGGAACGCCTGGGCTAAGCGTATTTATTTTACGTTGTCTAAATCTAACAGTTACTTTATCTGAAATTGTCTTTCTACCTGACAATCAAAGAAATTGTGGGTTCCTGTAGGGATTAAGTCAGGAAGCAGTTTTTAACAACAACAAATTGAAACGTTTACACAAGGAAGTGTTGCTTTTATAAGTGATGGGAAACTTCAAATTTGATTACAAGCAACCTTTGGCTTCCTATCTGTTCAACAATAGGCCATGTTGTTAAGGGCAATTTCCATGCACAGCATGTGGGTCCCATTTTTTCATCCTTAGACATGGTTGTTTACTGTTCAGAACTGTTTATGCATTTTAATCAGGCTTATTCAGCAGCCCTTAATAAATCACCACTAAGTGAATGTACCAAAACAAGAACTATTATACGGGATTTGTTCCCCTCACGCAGTATTTGCTGCCCTCAGGTTCCACTGGATATAAAAATAAAGAGTAAATGGGTAATTGAGTCAAAAGAATAATTATGAGACATATGATTTTAATGCCTTTAGCCGAGCCGTTGCCTCCAGCAACTTCCGCTAGCTACAGGAGCCTGCCTTTAAATTCAGCCCCGGCCAGAATGACTTAACAATTGGAACCTGCCTCCAGCTCATGGCACTGGGAGGCTTTTTGATGGGATGAAGCTGACAGCCCAGTTCCTGCCTGGCAGACGTTCACATGAGACGAGGCTGAAGTCATATAGATAAGCGCTTAAACATTCAGGTATCTTGGGCTCTGGAAACAATGGAGGAGAGTACTGTTGGTAAGAAATTGGTACACAGAAGGAAATACATCTTTTTGGTTATTTATAGCAAGAACAAACAGAAAAATATTTTTTCTTCTGTAGTCTGGTGAGTGAAAAATTTCCAGAGGAATTCTAATAAATGCTAATGCTCTTCTGTGATAGCTCTAGTTCACAAATAGAAAGAATTTCCAGAAATGAAGTTATTGAATTTTCAATAAAATAGTATTTAATCTCGAAATATTTTTTCCAGTCCTGCCTTTACTGGATTATTATCCCTTCCTATGAAAAACAGGGGAGTTTTACAGACCTATAGATCATGTGCAGGAAAGATGTGACACTCATGGCATGGTGCCCTACACATGTTGAAGAGTTACAAACACAACAACAAAAAAGGCTTGTACCACATAGGGCAGACTTTCCCAGAATCTACTACTGATATGCAAAATATAATTTTGGAGATTATTTAGCAGCATCCTTGCCTCAGTCTGTCAGTTTGCCCCACCGAAGCCACTAGGAGAAGTTAGGGTGGGTAGATTTGAGCTCTCTTCTCTTTGCTTGCAGAAATCATGCTTTCCTTTGGGTCAGTGTGCTTGGTCAGGCTGCTGGGTCCCTATGTTACTCACTGCAATAAAAGTTCTGTCTGGCAGTCAGCAGCCACGCAAGATTCCCCACCTACTCTCCTGTTGGACTACAACCCCTACTGCAGCTTCACTGACCTTTTTGTCTCTCCCCCACCCCCCAAATTGCTTGCAAAGCATTTATGCTTGTTTCCTAAGAAGCAGGATATTTGAGAGTTTTGCTTAAATCTGTCATTGTTTACCATGATAATGAAAGGTTCCTTTGTGAGCAGAAAAATTGCCACAACATAGCAGAACTCCGATAGCTAAATAATGAGATTTCCTTTGGGAAATTATGAGGCCCAGATTTCCAAAAATCTAACTAATCTGAATGGTCATGTGCTCAGCTACCGTGGTCAGCACAGCATGTAACCTTTCAGCTAGCTGGATCAGGTAGGCTTGAGCCTTTCAAGAATACCACACCAAAATACTACTATTTTCTTCAGTAACACCTTGGCTAGACCTACACAAAAGATGGTCCTGAATTGTGCAAGCAAAGTGCTCAATTACTAATATCAAACTGGCGATTGCACCATTCTTCCTTGAAAATAGATTACAGTCATTCCACCTGCAGGACGAGAAAAGATGTTGTCTTGGATAAATAAATGGCTATATTCAACAACAATGCTGTTTTATTTAATTGTTTGTTACTAAGGAAAAAGTGGTCAAACCTCTGTTTCTTGTGCACCATTTGCAAAGCATGTCCAGCGCAGATCACATTGTCCTCTTTGCTCTGAATTGAGATTTCTTTTGTGTTATTCTGGTAACAGCCTTGCTTCCCTTGGTTAAAAAAAAAAAAAAAAATCTCCACAATGTTACACTGCTGTGAAGAGAAACTGCCACAGGAAACCAGTCCAGTACCTTCTATGCAGAGTTACCTGAGCGAGACTCTTGCTTGACTAATAGACGACATAATTGTATTGTAAATGTTGGGTTGAGACCTAGCTGTCAGGATTTGACTTCTTTCACAACTGCAGAAGCTATTTCTTTGCCTTGAAACTTCATTATACTACCTAACACTTAGGTTAGGAAGTGTCAGAATCATCCAAGTCAGCCATTTGGCACCTAACCAAATCATGAACCTTCACCTCTCGAGGGTAAAATGCTCTTGAATGCAGTAACCCATCTAATGTGCTCCCCTTCACTATGTTACAAAGTTTAAACTAAATTAATAATGTCAGTAAGTGGAAAAATATTATATTTTTCATAGGCACACCCCCATTTGATTCTCTGCTACTGAAACAATTATTTCTAATGTTTAAGGAACAATGTTTAAAAAATAACTGAAGTTCTTTTCAATGGAAGCATGAAGAGGGTAGGCACCCTCTGATAATATGATGGTGACTGATTTATCTTTTAATAGCATTATCTGCATGTGTCTTATTTTAGGGCCCTTCTAGGTAAAACAAAGAAACTAGTACAGTAATTGAAACATATGTAGGGAATAGACAAAGACTGTCCCTATGTCCCAGTTATTTTGAGACAAACTCACCAGGGTTGGAGCAATGCAGGAGCATGCTGTACCCTCTGACCCAAAGATGTTAAAGCTTTGGAAAATGTGGCAGCAGATGTAAAACGGGAAACACAGGGAAGGTGGACCATGGGAAAGAATGGACAGAGTAAGCCTTCTGGAAGGGGAGAGGAAACAAATAAAATGGTGACCCCTCACCTTCTTTAAACCACTTAGATCTCTACATTATTAGAAGGACACTAAATAATTTAGTCTTTTGCTAAAAAGACAGCCTGGCACTATGATCTGTGAGAGGATCACAGTGCTCTGACTATAGAAATAGCCGGTACTTTTAAGCACTACATGGATTTCAGCTGGTTAGTCCAATATTGAAAAACATTCCTTAAAACAATTACACTAGCTTGTAACACCATCACTTTCCTGAGATGACAAAGGTACACAATAGAAGTTGTGTAAAATACCCAAGACATTCAGAAATCACCTTGCTCTGTTTTTTATAACTCCAGATGCCTGAAGTATCAACATTGCTGGAAATCATACCAAGGTATAGAAGACAATGCTGGACAGACTATTGGATAAGTTCTGTATTTCACATCACCAGAGTTGTAAATATGATTTATTTTTAGGAATATAAGTCATTTTCTGAGAAATCACTGCGTGTTTTATCCACTGCCTTCTGAATCCTTTGTATCAGAGGGGGAGCAGTAGATCCTGCTACCGTCTAATTAAGCATGAATTACAAGTTCCATTTTATATAAACTCTTTTTCACATGCTCCGCTTTATTCCCAATATATTACAGAGGTAAAAAAAAAATTCCAAACACTGAAAATGAAATTTCTAAGTAAAATCCTGTAGGACCAAAGTTTTCCATGTGTGGTTTCTGCAGGGAGAAGCATAGTCTTAAAAGTTTGAGTCACATCCATATAGCTAGTTTTCAACATGTGTTAAAATCATGCACAAAAGTCAGGGTGCATGCTGCAGTAGGATTTTGTGCACATCTGCAACATAACTTGACAGGGAATCAACTTCTTTTTTACACTTCAACATTTCACTTCTGTGTATTTTTTTGCAACTTGCTGAGAATGCCAAGCCAGATTTGACGGAAATGACTTCAGTCATTTGAAACTGAGCTCTTGAAGCTTTTTATGGAACTGGATTGAAAGAATGCTAATTCCATCTGCGTTTGTTCAGAATGATGGTGATTCCTAAGCACAGCAGAGCTTCCTGGTGAATGGCTAAGTTCAGCTGGGAGTGCTGTGAAATGCTTTAGCTAAATCTAGACTTCTCAAAAGCCTGACTAACCTGGCAAAGTTTATACTGCTTTCAGGATGTCAGGACTGTAAAAAAAAACCCCAAAAAACAGCAGGAGGTAGGAAGAGAAGAAAGTGTCAAGGCAAACTGCCTGCTCAGAAATTAAAATGGCAACAACAGGGTGCCCCAAATCTTCTAATGTTGTGGGCTGGAGGCCAGTTTTCCTCCTCCCTCACAAGGCAGCTGTGGCTTGCAAGGTTTGGGAGGCTTGCAAGTGGCCTGTGTGGGCAGCTACACCGGAAGCCCACATCCAACACAAGCCCACCCAGGCTCTCCTTGAGGCTGCCCCTTGCTGCTGCAGGCACAACAAGACAGCAGCGTGGTTTCCAACTGTTTTCTGAATACTGCCTGTGTCTCCCAATGCACAGAAAGTATTTCCAAGCCAAATGAAGAAAATACTGAGCCTGGCCAGAGTGCAGAAATCTAATTTTCCTTTCCTTCCACTCCCTGCCCTTTCTTGGAAAGAGGTACCAAAGGCTTCCCCAGGCTGCCTGTGGGAGATCCAATCATGAAGTGGTGCAGGGAAAACTCATCCAGCAGAAGTCTGCACAGGGCAAGTCACTGCAACAATTTTTGGTGTAAACTACACTTAAGTCAGCTTGTAGCAGGTTCATGCCTCACATCATGCAGGTACCACACTTTTTATTTTAACTGTGTGCTAAGCTTCATGAAGACATAGGGATAAGCCTGAATAGTTTGGGGATGGTACAGGAACACAGAAATAAACTGATGGTCAAAGCATAAATCCCTCCTGCAGAGCTGGAGCTTTGCTCCTAGTTTGCTGAACAGCTTGGCTATTTCTGTCACTGCTGTACTGTGGTGTCTCTGGGTTGGTGCTAGCCTGAGTGGTTTGCATCCAGGTTTGCATAACCTGATGGTGAGTTGCTTTCTCAGGTCAGGACACTCACCTTCCTCATATATGATCATCATCAAAATTATTTTTGAGGGGAGAGGGGCAATTTGCAGCAAAATGTGACAAAAAGTATACAGCACCTCTGCAGTGATGACACTGCCCGGCCTGAGCTTGCCAAGCTTGGTATTACTTTGAAGAATGTACTTTTGCAGATTATTGTCTACCATGCTCAGGTTAGCCAAAACAGTTTGTGGTATCTATCTCCAAGAGTGTGGAAAATGCATCTAACTTAGAAAATGGCAGCCAATTATGTTCTTCAAAGTGCATTTCAATGCCTAAGTCCAGGGCATTTTTTGCCAGAGAACTTCAGAATCAATCTCAAGAAGTGCATGTACAATCTGGTAGGATTCGTGTATTATTCCTTTGGCTAGAATATGTCACTCCAAAGCTTACAAGCAGAAAAGTAGAGGGAGTATGACATTATTTTTGAGGGAAAAGCAAAGTTGGAGATAATTAATAAGTGAGTTCAAATAGATGTCTCTAAAGTGTCACACACAGAATCCAGTAAAATTATGACTGTGTAGAGTTGCCTCTAGCATGCCTACACAAAGAGAGCATTAGAAAAGACCTGTACTAAATTACCTCATCTCTGCCTCCTGCAAGCATGTGTCTGCTTCTATATCAAAATCCGCATTCTTGGCTATATGGAATCAAATGGCAGTAATACAGTTTGAGCATCTCAGGCTGCCAAAGAGGAACGTTGTTTGGAAGCATGGAGGCAGAACAGCTCACACCATGTGAGGTCTTCACACCCAGAAATGGCAGGCGTACTGAACTTTTTGCATAACTGATTTTAATAGCATGTGAAGCACATTTAAATGACTAATTTATCTTCTTAAATAAATTTTAGGCATTTTATCCATGCTGATAGGAGATGACTTTGGGAAAACTCATATTCAGGAACAGCACAGTGTGCACTTGTCCTAGGCTAGGTAAGATTTTTCCCCTATTTACATGCTGCTTTTGAATTGCAAGGCATTTTAGATGTTCTCCTGAAACAGCTATCCTACTGATTTCCAACATAGCCTATGCAGTGCAATAAAGGAGCCTTCCCATTATCTTTTGGATACCTTGGAGTAATTTACTGGAACGCAGACCTAAATCTCAGCTGCTTAAACCTTAAGCAGTTGTCTTAGCCAGGGTGGCTCTCCGTGTCAAAAAGAGCTCGCAGAAAAATTACATGTATATAAATCTAGTAAATAATGTGTACGCTGATTGAATCTGGTAGGGTGTAAAATAAGGAAATTAATAAAGAATTGGTTTTGTTATTTGGATTTTGTGGTTGACTGCTGCAGCTTATGACTAGCCATGTATTTGGCAGCTTTAGAAGAAAGTAAGTAAAATGTCAACAAGTTAGTGAGAAATTACCGGAAAGAAGTTACGAGGGGCATCTGAGGGCTAATATGCGTGCTTCCCGTTAAGTAATGGGAAGAACTGGAAGAAAAGTTTGAACTAATGGCAGGATTCCAACTTAACATGAATTGCTACAAGGAAGGAGAGATCCCCCAGCTCAGGGATAAAAATGCCATCTGAGAAAGTGCAGAGCTGATGTAGAAGAGGGATCATTAGGGAGACTTTGATTTAGTTGCACAGATCTTGTCCTTGGTATGTTAAATACAGTGAGACTGTACCCAGGACTCCCAGTGGGGAAGGCATAACAGAAGTACTGAGCATTTCATGTATGTTCCATGTACCCCATTTTTTAAGCTCTGAAACCTGAGTAGTGCATCTTCATGTCTTCCAGTCACTCGATGCAAGCCAAGATATCCAGTTAAGACAAACTTTCTTCTATTTTAATGTGATTAAGGTAAATTAATAAATTGGCAAAATCCAAATACAGAGTTAAGTACCTTCCAAGTTTGCAGGACCAAATGAAATGAGAGCTATTCACCATGTGAATATCATCTCTACTTACTGTATGTATCTACATAATACAGGGGCAATGACTTGCCAGGTCCTTGGCAGATGTGTTTGTGACACATTTTCAGGCTGCATTCACCAGAAAGGATCTGGGTTTAGGAGTGCTATTTGTTTTTACACTCAAATCAGTTCATACTCCAGATCTGAACAAGGAACCTAGACTTCCTTGTACTGTGCTCTCCAGCTTTTGAGACGTAACATCTCTTGGGCCTGACTGTACCTTATTATCACAAGCCCAGAGGACAAACAGAATTTACTGGCTACTGCTCAGCAGGGCTATGGACATGTGTCCCAGAGACAAAGTGCCCAGAGGCTGCCCTGGTGTAATAAGTGCATTCAGCTATTCTACTCTACCACCCTTAAGTAAGCTCACACAGCTGGTTTTAGGTCTGAAAATATTTTCTGATTGTCTTAAAACCTGGATGAGTTCCCTGATCTGGCGCTTTGTTGGTTCAGCTACGGAAGTGGAGCCAGAATATTTGTGAGAAGCCACTGATAGATGAAAATGGGAGAGAGGAATGGAATGGCTTACACATACCTTGCAATGAATGGGTTGAACCCTGGAACTACGGATGAACCCTGACATGAATTGTTAACTCATCATGTAGCAACTGATCACTCTCTTCCGTGGAGCAAAGCAAATTTCTCAAATGCTACATGTGTTGGGCTTATATTTCACAGAAATGTACAACCTGTAAATCATACTTTACTGAACTACACAGCTAAGATTAACACAATAGTAGCCACTGTGGATGAGAAATGGCTTCGGAGGAAACCAAACCCCAAGCCTGTCTTTGAAGGCTACTGTCTCTGACAACCATTTTTGCCTTGGTCAATACCTTTTATTCATGCAGCACAGCTGGATGGACTAACTACACTTTCCCAAGTGTTGAATTATGGTTTTCAGTGTTTCAGGCCCTTGGGAACTCTGTGAGAATTTGGTCAGTAAAAGGAAAGACAGAATAAATCCTGAAGTGTGGATAAATTTATGATGGGTAATTGGAAAGGCAGCTACTTGCAATGCTCAAAAGCAGGCGCCCTCCTGGGAAAACTTGATTCTTTCCCTTAGAAACATGATAAATATATTTTTCTGCATTTTAATATTCTAAAAATGCTTATTACCTTCAGATGTACTTTGGGATACACTAGGCTAGATTCTCTCCTTTTCTATGTCAAAAGTCAACTCCAGTCTCAAAATTTTCACAGGTAAAATACTTGGATTAGTACCTTGAGTTTACAAAGCTGAAATGCTTCAGATCTGTAAACAGAAGTGCTTAAGCTGTGGAAATCCTTTAGACTGAGAATAGTTAAAGAGCGGGACTGCATCAGGGCAAAACTATCAGATACGCTTGTCTTGGTCTCATTCTTCCTCATACTTAGAGCCACTGTTGAAGACAGCAGGTCAGACTACAATGGGCCCCTGGCGTGAAGGATTCTTATCAACTCTTAGGTTCCCGTTCACCACAGGTAACAACATCTTGGTGCAAGTGGAGTAAGTGCACAAACTCTGGTAGGGCCAATCTACTCAAGGATGTGCAGGAAAGTTTGTGACACCCAAGTGCTTAATTCACATCTCCCAAGGTATTACTTAGTAATGCAGCACTTAGATCAGAGGTGTCAAACTCATTTTCACCGGTGGCCACATCGGCCTAATGGTTGCCTTCTAAGGGCCGAATGTAATATTAGGACTGTACAAATGTAGGAGTAGTTACATTTCCTAACATTTGCAGTCAGAGGACATGGATGATCGGCTTTACCTATGAACTGCCCTGACTTCCAAGGGGTTATGCTCCTACTGCAACACAAAAACAAGGGACACATCTGCTCGCGAGTATTTTGCAGGGAATATCCCTGAGGTAAGACTGTTGAACAGCTGCTTTAAAATAAAAGGTTTTCTCTACAGAACGGGGAGATGCTTTCAGGTCTTTGGGAATGGCATCCAATTTTAACTTTTTGCATGAGTGTTTGAATCGGAACATGAGACATCTTTGCCATATTACATAGTTTGCAAGAAAACAAATAAGAATACACACAAGAAAGTAGAAACAGACAGAGCCTCCCCTGTGAAAAGATGTTTATGCCCACAGAAAGCATGGTCCCACCTCTCGAGGAGAACATGATTAACAGTGCCATGCTGATCTTAATTAGATTTATTGAGGCAAATGTTGAAAATCCAGCGTGTGTGGGGGTAACTAGAGAAAAAAAAAAAACAGGCCAGATAAAAATGCCCAGAGGGAGTGAGCTAATGACTATCTTCCCATTACCTCATGGGATCATTAGGTCGACATGATCTCGTCGCGGCCAGCACCGGAGCCACGTCCCCGCCGGGCCGGAGGCCTTTCCCTTCCCCCCCGCACAGGTGCAGCCCCGCGGCGGGAGAAGCGCGCCCGCCGCCATGTCACCCCCTGAGGGGGCGCCCCGGCCTCCCGACATGGCGGCGGGCCCGGGGGGTCGGGCGGGCAACGCGGGACAAGCGCCCCCGCGCCAGGCCCGCTCGGCTCCCCGCCCTGCCCCCCTTCCCCCGGGGGGCTGCCGGGCAAGGCGGTATTGTTGGCCGCGTCCATCACTCCCCGTCCCCGGCTGACATAATGAATGCGCTTGGACACACCTTCCAGCCCGCCGAAGAGGCGCGCCGCATCTCCACGGAGCGCCCCGCCGAGCTCTGCGCTCCGTTCCCCTCAGCCCTCGGGGAGGCGCCCCGCAAGCCCGCCCGGCCCCATAGCCCGGCGCCCCGTCCCAGCCCAGTGAGGGGCCGCGGCGGCCGGGCCGGGCTGGGCTGGGCCGGGCCGGGCCGGACGAGGAGGGGTGAAAACCCTCGCTATGCTGCCCAGCGCCCTGTACTGGGACCTGGTGGGCTCCTCGGCTCTCCTCAACCTGCCGGCCGCGCCGGGCTTCGGCAACCTGGGCAAAAGTTTCCTCATCGAGAACTTGCTGCGGGCCGGGGCGCCGCCGAGCCCTGCCCAGCTCCGTCCCCTCCCCGCCAGCCCCGTCCCACTCAAGCTGTGCCCCGCGGCGGAACAAATCAACCCTTCAGGGGGTCCCTACCCGACAAGATGGGCTTTTCAAGTGCTTAACCCCTCAGCGGCGGACGGCGGCCGCCTGCCAGCGCGGGCTCCGGCGGCGGAGAGAGGCGGCGTCTTCCCGCCGGCAGCCACAGGTGAGCGCCGGCCCCGTCCCGCGTCCCGCCGCGGGGGGACGGGGCAGAAGGGGCTTCGCGAGGGCTCGGCCCTGGGCCTCCGCACGGCGGCACGGACAGACGCGGCCGCTCCCCTCCTGCCGGCCGCTCCGACGAGCCCAGAGAAGGCGGCGGGACGCCGTGTCCCGGCGGAGGGTCTGGCCCTGCCGCTGGAGACGGGACCCCGAGGAGCGGGCGAGGGGCCGGGTGTGAGGGCAGCCGGGCGGTGGCTTCAGACGGCGCGGGCCGGCGCACCTGTGGGTGCAGTGAGCGCGGTCGAGCCTTGTGCCGGCAGCCAGGAGCGCCTTCGCTGCCCCGAATCGCGGTTCTGTCGGCTCTGCTAGTTCTTCCCAGCCTGGAGGAGTGGTGAAAGCGCGTTACCGCCGACAAGCGCTCCGGGAGGATCCGGAATGCCGACTTTTGGGAGAACGACGAGCGGTCCCGTCCCCCTCCGTGGCGGTAGCAGCAGCCCCCTCCCAAGGTGCCCGGTCCCTGGTGGACAGCAAGGGCAAAAAAGCTTTAAAGCGCTGTAAAAGGGCTGTAATTAGCCTTGCAGTCCGGTGTTAGAGCCCGGGTGGCGGGAGATGAGTCCCCGGTGCCGGTTTGACCAGTTCCGCGGCCCCCGACGGGCCCCGGTGAGCTGGCGCAGCTGGAAGCAAATAGTCCCACAAAACAGGTTTCGTTTATTCAATAGGCCGGTTTTCATATAAATGTATTTTGTCTGGACGTGAATAGCGTTTTAAAGCATTTTCAGGAATGTGCACATTGTCATTCACTGAACTTTTTGGAGTTGAATTCAAAGGTAAATCATAAAATTCGCTATTAGACTCGCCATGCATATTGCATTTTGCCTTTCTGTTGTAATATATCAATTTATTTCAGCCTTGTGTGCTGTCTTCAGAATTTTTATATATGATCTTGCCATTTAAAATGTACTTAAAATGAAAATCAGACAAAGAATCATATTTATTGAAGTAAGGCTTTAAGTTATGAAACCAAAAGGCTCGGTTTAGAACTGGAGTTAATAACAGTTCTTTACAAGCATAATTTTACTTCAGTTAAATCCTAAAAACTCTTCTGCAAAATCCAAAACACTTTTTTTATCCTTTAGCATGATGTACTTTAAAGATGGGCAGGAGGGAGTCAAAGTAGTGTACGTTAACATCTCTGAATAGTCCAGACCTCAGCTGCTGTAAGTATTATCTTAAGTGTGTTGGTTAGTTAAACATGTTTATTTTAACTAACTACAGGCCAGGCCAGGAAATGGGACAAATATAATATTTCTGGAGTTAGGTGCATATTTTCACACCCACCCTCCACCACCCCCCTGCGCCAGCAAAAGCTTGAAAGAAAATGCTTCATTTTTGTGTACAGAGCACGTGTAAAAGGGGAGATAGCAGAATGCCCCAGCACTCACCACCATAGGTAAACTTTTTCTAAGTATTACTAAAGTTCCTGAGTGCTTAATTTTTCAAATGCTTGCTTGCAGGATTTGTTCTGTATTTGATTGGCCTACAGTGGTACTCGTGAACTTATCAAAGTGTTGCAGGCCTGCCTAGTGATTTTGGAGTCCAATCCTGTATTTCTTCTAATCCCACATCTCCGAGAGATTTCAGAAGGAGCTTTGGACAAAAGCACTAGGGTCTTACATTTGAGCAGTGAGAAATACTAGGTTTCCTCATGCATTTGCACTCCTGCAAATGTAGATGGACAACAAAGAGATATATTTTCTAACAGGGATCTGTTGATTCTGATGTGACTTACATGACTTAAAGTGATGAGGACTCTTAGGTATCTGAACTTTCATAAAAACGTAAATTAGATTGGAACTGTCCTGCTGAGACAGATTTTGTGGTTTCTGAGGAGTCTCTTTTCTGCAGTGTGGGCGGACGCTGGGGGAACTGTTCAGACTGGACACTTGAATTTGTGAGTATGGCTGGGGTGGTCAGGCTGTGCGTTATGTTTCTTGTTCATGCAGTGATGGGGCAAAAGAGTGTTTTGTCAGAATAAGAATTTTAGCCTCTAAGGACTAATGAAAGTGCTTGAAGTAGGGAATTTGTGTGAGGTAGATTTTTTTTTTTTTTTAATTTACTGATTTTTGTGAGTTTTTGGAGGAATAAAGTCTTTCCTATTTGGACTCTGTGAATCACATGGCATTTTGGAAAATCTTGGTCAAAGTTTTTCATAAAGACTACTGAACATGATAAAGTAAAATGATTTTTTTAGTCTTTCTGAACTAGCAAGTGCTTTATCGATCATGCAGGGACTAAATGTGCTCTCACAAACTAGCTTGGCATGATCCAGGATTTCTAAAATTTTTAAAAAGGCCTATAAAAAAGGTAATGGAAAAATATAAGATTTTTTTGAATCAGTAATCTGTGTTGCTCATGTTGTCCCTGATTCTGATGAGGTATGAAAATCCTGTATTCTTTCTGTAAAGTGTAAAACTTTTACCCATGGCTGCAAAGAAGATCAAGTGAGATGGTACTCTTGATCTGTGGCATCTGGTCTTGGAAGCTTTTCTCTTTGTAAGTCCTCAGCAGCAAAGTTTTATCAGCAAGTTTCCATTCCCATAATTTACAGGTTTCAAAGGATTTATTGTGACCATTTGAAGTGCTTATCTGCATACGTATTTTGAGTTCTTCAAAATTATCCTAAATGAAAACCTGAAAAAGTACTCTCAAATTATCACACCCTAAGATACATCATCTAATGAGCGGGCTTGAAAGAAATGTATTATAAGATTAAGATAATCACTTTCCATCGTTACATTGATTTTTTAAAATGAAATGTAGTCAAATCATAGGTTTTTAAGATTAATGTAGTTTATTTTGAGTTCAGAGTACAACTGCATGAACAAGCAGCATATTACATAAAATCTAAGAAGGAAAAGCAGAAGGAGCATTACTGCTAGATGAGAAACTCGCTTGCCTTCTGCAATGATATGCCAGTTTATACCAGCCTGGGATTCCCACAGGCTTTCTGGCATCTTGCACTGAAGCCCCAGCGCTGGCGATGAAACACTGAGCTGGGCTCACCAGCTTGAACAGGCAGGATGAGCCCTGTGTTTCAGTTTAGTTGAACTGAATTTTTGCCAGCCTGTGTGCTGATTCTTCTCTTTTGAGACCTTTTACCTTGATAAAATAAATGCGTAATTCTGTACTGCTGTGTGAGAACTTTGCATATGATGTGTATTCTTACACATTCTTACCCTGACTAGGTAAAGCAGTACAGAATCTGGTTCTGCATTTTAAACGCTGGATGCCCAGACCTGGTTAAAAAACTGTTAAAAATGGGCTGTTGTAAAGCAGCATTTCCCAGTGAATCATGTTACAGCTATGCAGCTGACTTGCACTGCTTCTTAAAGTGTCAGGGAAGCTCCAGATAGAAGTTTTGAGCAAACTAATAGACTCTTAAGTGTGGAAGAAGTCCTCAATGTCTGCTTGCAAATACGGGATTTGGTCCTTCTCCTTGTATGCCAGCCCTATCATCATCTGGATAAATTAGAAGACTTGACAGTTTTCCTCAGTGTTTTGTGACATAGGAAAATTATCTGGAGGATGCTGAGATGCAGTCTGCGGTAGCACAGGCTCTTTAAAGAGGTCCACTCTGTATCTTTCCTCGTGACTTCATTTCCAGAAGTATTGGCTGACACCAGATCAGAGTGACCTCCTTGAGAAATGCAAAGTTACCCTGCTATCTGAAATTATTTTCTGAAAATCTCTGCTCTTTTCAAGTAATTTGCCTTGGAGGAGGATGACACTAAGGACTTTACAGCCTGAATATGGTCATTAGTGGTACCTGGCAAGAATCTGGCTTTCAGCTTTAATCTTGGCATTTCGATAGATTAACAGAGAAAGGAAACTGAAAAGCGCAATGAAACAAATAAATAACGAGATACTTCCTTTGCAAAATTGCTGAAAAGTTGAGCTTATGCAATTTTTGCCTAAAGCTTCAGCATACAATAGAGCAGAATAAAGTACAGTAAAAATAACACAAAGCAGTTAAAACAAGTATACCATAAATATAAATTTGACTTATAAATAATAAACATCCATTCTGTGATACAGATGTAGCTTTTCTTTCTGTAACATTTGAACACTTTACATTTTAATGCATTTATCATCACAACGTACCAGTGCAACAGGAGGCATTTCTAGTGTGTAGAGTAGGAGCTGAAGCGAAAAAGGAATGAGGTGACTTGTCTAAGGCAATACAGAAAAACAGTAGCATTGAAGGGACATAAAACCAAGCCTTCCCCTGCAGGCTAACTCTTTGGACCAGTATCAGTTTTTTCCCCTTGAGGTAAGGACAGCAGTTCTATTCTGCAACACTGTTATTTTAATCCATACACCTTATTGTCCCTTTTTAGTAAAAACTCTTGTGTTTCTTTATGACAACCAGGAGATACTTGAATTACTGACGTGATTTTTTTCCCTTCATTCCGGACCACCTCTTACTGAATAAATGCGTATTTATTATTGATTTCAAACCAACTGGCAGCCAGAGTGTGTCCTCAAGTGACATGTAACACTAACTTTCAGTAAAATAAAAGGCAGGAAAGAACTGAGTGTTGTATCTCAGCTCCCTCTAGGCTTGCACTACCCTCTGGAAAGTGCTATTCACTCAGGCAACAAGCTGACTAAGAAGTCTTGGGGTTTTCCTGTTTTGTTGGTATTTTCTGGGGATATAAAGCTTCTGTAGGGTGGGGAGATCTATTTGGCATCTTTTATTATGCCCTGATTGCCAGGAGCATTGAAACACCTGTGTTGTTTTAGAAGTTTATCTTTGGAGACAGAGAAGTTCGTGTAAGTATCAGAAATCACAGCATGCAGCATCTTTTCCTGCTTCCAGCTAACTTTGTGGGCCATTTAATAGAATCATTTTGGATTGCTCAGCATGCCTTAAAAGAGTGGCCTCAAAATGGCTCGTAAAGGACAAATCTCGGTTCTCACTGTAAGGTCTCAAGAGCCAGACTGGTGCCAGCTACAGCTCAACCCTGCGCCAGCCCGGCAGGCCAGGCTCAGCGAGTGTGTGAGCAGCTCTTGCTGTGCCCTGAGAAAGGAAGGGCATCCCAGATTTGGTCCTCAGTAAAGTTTAAGCACTGCCAGAAGATCTCAAAGCTGCACTAGGAAGAGCAGTGGAGGGGCTTCATAGAAGTTCGTGGAAGGAAAACATGGAATCGATCCTGGCTTCAGTAGTGAATTAGCTTACGTGAAATGTATTTTGTATTGCAGAGTAAGCTGATCTTCTGAAATCTTGTAGTATAATCTTCATGTTTTTAGAAGAGACATGAATGTGATGAGGATTAATCTCATCGGGCAAGTTCTCTGCCAAAGTGCAGATTTCAGTTTTCATTGCACTGTGATTTCTTTTGCATTAACAAATTCCCTTGGATTTTGGGAGGCAAGTTTTCTGTCCACTGAAGTTGTTATGGATTCTTGTATAATGCAGCTCTGTAAAATAACTGATTTTTCTAATTAACTCTAGTAAAATAACTCTAATATTTTGTGGTCAGTCATGACCCATAGTGGAATTGAGAAAGTTGTTTTTTTCAAAATGAAACCAGTCCAGATACATAAGGTAGTAGGAGGCTGTTTCAAATGTCAGATATGTAGACCTTGATCCTTACAAAGTTAGGCACCTAAATATTTTCAGTAACTTGGACTGTGTTTCTTTGAGGTGAGTCATAATGTTGGAAGATAAGTGGCCTTTGCTTTGTATTGAAAAGGGCATGAAAATTTCCCTTAGGAGGCTGCCTTTTTCTGAGGTTATACCACATAATTCTGTTGAGGTGCTTTATATGTATGTTGAGGATTTTCCCTCTTCTGCATGAATCTTGGGCTACTTGGTGGTGTTATAGTTCCCATCCCTGGCATCTTGTGACTATGTGTGACTATGAGAATATCTCAGAGTTCAACTTGAAAAAGTGTTTCCTTGTATATATTTTAAAATACTATAACCTCATTTGTTACCAAAAAAAAAAAATAAAAAAGAAGCTTAAGAATCCACCATTTGTTATTTTTTTCATTCTAACAGTGTTTAGCTGAATTTGAGACTTTTGTCTGGTTGGAGCTGTCAATACTGCAGCAAATGAAGATTGATCCAGGCAGGAAATCTTAGCTAATGAGTGCAAACCACCACAATAAACGGTGCTTTTTGCCTATGGTAAGATTTCGAATTAGGGTTGCAACAATGAAAAAACTGTGAATTGTCCTTTTGTAGCATATGACCCTAATTTTGCCTTGCTTGAGGAAATTACTTCTACACAAATTGTAATATATTTAAAATAAAATAAAATAACTTTAGTGCCCTTATGGCTGAATTTTATAATGTTTTACAGGGTCTTTATGTTGGTACAGAGGATTGTATTCCTTTGACGTTACCTATGAAGGATAAGAATGTCGTAGTAGTTTGGCTGTTTAATAAAAAAGAGGTATCTTGTCTAATCTAGTTGTCTAAATACCTTCTCTAATTTGTAGTCAATACAGAGAGACGCGTCCAGAGGATGGTACAACTTACCTTCTTAGATGCCTATTTTAAGGTGCTGAATCACTATACAGAGCTACTTATATCTTCTCATTGACTGTACAGGAGGCCCAGACAAGGTACTTTTAGACAGAGAAGTGACAGTAATGTCCCTTTTGACAAGAACTGGTAAGCAGAAAGTGCTGGGACACACTAGCACATGGACATCTTCTTCAGAAGGACAAAACCAGAGACAAATCTGGTAAATCCACAGCTTTCCAGATACTAGTTTTCTCAACAACAAGACTGCATACAAGGCATGGAGAGGGTGGAAACCACCTTTACTGCTGACACCAGGAGACCCATGCTGTCTTTGGAAAATGATGTGGTGTTTGGTTGTTGCTTTGGGTTGTCACAGAGGTGAAATCTGGCCATGCGTTATCACCAGCCTAAGGCACTTATATTTCTCCAGATGGAGAAAAAACAATAATACATGTACAGCAAATCCTGCCCTAGTAATAAGACATGTGAGCGATGCCTCTGAAGATTGACACTGATTCACATGATCTCAGATATTCCACAGTGTGATTGTCAGCCACTACATTGCTAGAGATGTAAGAAAATGCTGATCATGCTGTTAGCCATTTCAGGCTCTTTTTGGTGTAACTCTCTGCTATTTTTTGAAAGCCCCACCGAGACCCAATGTAAAAATGCAAGCCCACTTCTCGTGTTCACCTTTTGTGTAGGATCTAAAGATATATTTAGGACTCCAAAACCCTTTCTGTGAACATTTGCCAATATTTTAAAACTGTTCTGCATATGCTGCTCTGGTCTGCCGTTTCAGCTTGGCTTCCTTTGAGCATTCATGCGGTCGTGTTTTACAGGAATGAACGGGAAACGAATGGATAGTGACTTCGGGAGCGCAGGAGAGCCAGCTCTGAGGGATGCTGTGCCACAGGCTTTTGCAGTAGGTTTTGCGTGGTCCATGTGGTGGTGACTGCCTTTGATGGCATACGGCAGTGGCTGTTGTTTCCTTCTCATGGCCAGGAGCTCCCCTTCAGCTGGCTGAAGCGCTTTGGGGGTGCACAGCTGCTGCTGGAACATTGCAGTCTGAATACTGCTGGGGACAGAGCCATGGATCATTGTGAGGCCCAGGGCTTTCGATTCAGGAGCAGAAATGGTGCCATGTGGCTCAGCTGGACCACTAACTGGCAGAGCTGCTGCTGGTCTATTTGCAGTGAGCTTTTCAGGACATGAAACTTTACTGCAGCCTCACAAAAACCTGCTTTAATCATTGCCAAGACTGGATGTAAGTAGGATGTTGCAGTTTACTTGTGCCCACTTCATGGGCACAAACCATTTCAAGGTTCTCAGATGAAATGGGATCGTTTTCCTGATAATATTTTTAATTTGCCGGCCAGGGCTGGAGCCTGGGCATCACTGTGGAAAGCAGTTCATGTGGACTTAGCAATACTAGGAGAATTAAAGTGTTTGTGCAGCATGAGGCCTGTCCCTATACTTGCTGTTCCTTGTGCAGTGCAGTGGCGGAGGCCTGTGTGGGTAATAGTAGAAGTTTATCATCAGTTCACTTTTCCTCAATAGCCATTTTTCCTTCACCCTTTACCCCTTTCCTGCTGGCTAACAGCCTACAATATTTCCTGAGCCATTTCACAACACTAAGACTAGGGAAAGCAAACAGTGTCTTTAATAATAAGCCATTTTAAAATTACATATCTATTTGAACTGAATTGTTCTGAGGAACCTTACTCTGGAAAACTTCTCGTCCCACTGTCAGCGTGACTTTTTAGTATGGGAGGGCTTTTGAGTTTAGAGTATCTTCAGAGCTGGCAGTGTATTTTAAAATATCAGTATCTGAACTAATCTCTGAGTTTTAGCACTAGGTGAGCTTGAGGGCCATTTGCATATTTAGTATCATTTTATTGTCTGTAAAATGCTTTTTACTCACAAAGCTGAATTTAAATGAGATTATTACTAAAATTTTGCATGCGGCAACAGTGTCAAAAGAATGCATCTTTTGTGAAGAAAAAATTAATTTTAGATATTTCATCCTTTTATGTTTATCATGCAATAAATTTTATTTTAAAGAATATAGTACAGTTTTTGGAGTGCCAAAAGGCATTTATACCATAATCTGATATTTAGTTTTCATGCATTTCTGAAGCTAAACCCATGAAATCTGACTCTTGTGAAATGCTTTATTCTATACCGTCTCTATTTTTATGAAATTGGAATGCAAAACAGAAACAGAATTAAGTATCTTGTTAAGAATTACTGGGATTTGGCCCCTGATTAATGTGTATTCCACATAACTGGAAGGAACAGCTACCTTTTGGTTATTGCGTACTTCATTCTGTCCAATAAATACAGAACTAATATTCTGACTTTTTGGCCATTTTCAGTCTTGTGTGAAGGGCAAACAATGTTTGCTTCAGATTGCTTGACCAAGAAATATTGGTAGAGTGACTGTGATACATGTGAACAGAAAATAAAAGCATAGGCAATGCTTTCTGTGTAATGTCCTCAGCACTGATAGGTGTTGTGATACAGATACAATCACAGTATAATTGTGAAATACATATGCATTAGATATATAATTTTTCTCTGAGCAATTCACATTCTGTTGGTGAAGTTTCACGTGGACAGTGGAAGGCATTTAATGTGATGAATATTCTCTGTTGTTTCTATCAAAGATAAAAAAATATACTCGGATGTGTTAGATTGAAGCATTAACCTTTTTCTCTACGTGGAGCTCCCAAGGTAGAGTTGAATATCCCTGTATTATGCCAGATTTTTTTACTGATGAAACTGTGGGTAACTGCTACACGTTGGTTTGAGTGCGAGAGCTTCAGTAGATGTGACCTGGGGATGGGGTTTGATACTTAACGTAGAATTCACTTGTGCATCAGTGTAGTTGGAGCACATTAAGGAAGTTTATAAACTTAGACGTGTGCACTGGCTATAGGCTTAGGGAGACACAGTGCCATTGTTTATTTCACAGGATTTAGAATAAATCAGTCTTGAGAAATGGTCTCAGGAACCCCTTGGGTCAGAGTTATATGAGGATATCACCTGCATCTTATCTCTTAAGTGAATGTTCTGCCTGAAAGGGATACACACCATGCAGGCAGAAAAGACAGCAGTTGGTTGAGGGAATTAAGTAAAATGGCCAAGAAAGCCAGCAGCATTATTTCTGTCGACTTGAGCAGAATTAGTGCTAAGATCTCTCTTGTTTGCATTGCAGTGCTCTCCTAGTGCATTAAATCATTGCCAGCAACATCCATGGAAATATGTGGCTTTTTTTGGAGCTTCCTTAAGCAAAATGTCTCAAGTTTTGACCCTGATCTGTCTCCTGACCTTTATGCTTGTAGCTTGCTTGTTGAGAGATTTAGTTAATGGAGAAAACCTGTCCTTTCCTCGTCCTCTACCTTTATTTGCAGGAGCATGGTATCCATCCAAAGCAATAGCTTATTCATTTCTGGTTTATCCAGATATATCCCGGCTGTGTCACATACCATTATGAGCACCATGTTATCAAAAAAAGACCAAGGAACTGGAGAGAGTTAAGAGACCATAACAGGGAATATCAAGGACAGGCCAACATGTCTGACAAAAATCAAATGGCATGAATGAGGTGCTGGAGCAATGATTGATGGGGATAGGGCATCATAGCAGCCAAGGAGTATTTGAGCTGGGTGAAAAGGAAGCAAAGAAACGGAGTGTGGCACCTTCTGTATACCAAGTTGTGTCTTTAAAGGTGGAAAGTTTTACTTGACTGTAAATGAAACTTGATAATGACATGAGGAACGTGGTTGTAGGGAAGAGAGGAAAAGCTCTTTACTTGGGAGTTTGGGACCTGCAGAAGATAGAAGATGCTGTCAAGAACAAGTTCTTGTGTTCAGGAGGGTGGCTGAGGTGATCTGGCAGGTCTTTACCTTCTCCATCTCCTGTGCTTCTTCAGTTAGTCAAACTCCTTCCAACTTACGCCACCAGTTGCATTGAAGCCCCTTGGATATGTAAAATAGGTAATATTTGGCTGCACATTCTTGGCTGTTTCAAGCTCCTTAGGATGCAGTTCCACAACTGATGGTCTCATGTGGAAAAGAGGCTTTAGAATACTAATGCTTGATGTAAATCATTCCTGTTTGCAAACATTTTGCAAGCGTACACCTCATATATAGGCAGTTAGTTCCTCTTGAAATATATTTCATTAGAAACACTAAAGTGTCCATGGAAAGCTCTAGCAGTAAAAATGCTAATCAACTCATAATGACAGCTGAATAAGTTTTCACAAGCTTGTATGAATGCATTAAAAAAATAGAGGTAAATATTTTAAAAATGTTTTAGAGTTAGGCTTCTACAGCAATAGTTTATTCTTTTGGAAGATCAGCAAATTTGACTGTCAGAAAACTTATTATGATGCCTTAAAATATTCTTGGGAACCTAATTTTGAGTGATCTTTGTTTTTAATTCCATTTGAAAAACCCTTCAATGTTAACAACATGGCTTAGATACATTTATCTATTTATCTTCCTAGAGATCTGACAAACTACAGTACTGGGTATAGAGTTGTTTATTTACTACCTAAACCAAAATAGGAAAGTGACATAAGTGTTTTGATGCTGATCACATTTTACAAGCACACAGTTCTAGCAAACATGATGTACCTATTTTCAAAAGAAAAAATTATTCCAGGTTTCACAGTTGACAAGTATGAGCAGAAATTAAAAGGTAATTAAGATTAATGGGAAAGCCCATAAGCTTTATAGAGAAGAAATAAGGGTTTATGAGATAATGAAGACTTTTGTAAGAATTGGAAGCACTTCTTAGACATTAGAGAGAATTCATTGCTTAAAAAAATTCTGTAGAAATTTTAACAAATATAACTTAATTCTGTGGGATGATTTTACATTTTTTTATTGTAATTATTAAACAGAACCTTCTTTAGCCAGTGATTTTTTTTTTAATTTAGAGCACTTTCCCAGCAAGAATGCGTTTAAATCAGGATAGCAGAATCAAGCCCTGTAGTTTTTGCCTGTAGAGCTTAGCTGATTCTTCTCATTGCATTTAATAGAATTTATTCATGAAGATTTGTTATTTTTTGAAGTTCTTATTGGTCTGAGTGCTGATAACAGCATTGGAGTATGAGCAGAAGAGACAGGATTCACTTTTATAATAGATTTTGTTTTTCTAGGATATCATGCTTATATCATGAGTTATTTAAAGTAACTTTTTCAGATGCATTATACTCATTATTTCAACAATATATTATTTAAACAACATGATCAATCTCAATATTTAGGAAAAAGCCCCATAATTATAGAAAATACAGAAGTAAATTTCAAATCTGCAGGGTTTCATTCTTATGATAGATACATTGACAGTTTTGCATATTATATTGAAGCTACACATGTAAAATAGCCTTGCTAAATTAAAGAGCAATTACTTGGTTTGTCTTTGTTTGCCTTAAAAATATTACCATCTTGAAAAAAAAGGGAAAAAAACCTGTGGGGCAGGACTTTACACACTGACTTTTCGGAGGACTGTTGTTACGAATATCACCTAAGCTCAATGGATAATCAATTAGATCTCTGCTTTCTTTGCAGCTCTTTCCAAACACTTTTTTCTCCGAGCCCCGCCATTCTACTCGGCGTGCTGCGGTGGGTCCTGTCAGCACCCTGCATCCCCCACTGCTTTTCCAAGTAAGTTTTTATGCTTCATCAGTAATGCTTGAGTTATTCTGTAAACCAAAGCAGCAGGATTTAATGTGTTCTGGAAAACTAATTGGTGATGCAATGGCAGCAGCTAATTCCTTAGTAAAATCACAGCAATCCTATTCAGAGGGTTTCCAAAGATTTATCAAACTTAAGTACACTGAGCAATTGTGAGAGGTTTCTAATGGCATTGAGACACGCAGACAGAGCTAACCTAGGAAAGCTCCTTGTTTTCAGTTTGCTAGAAAAGATTCTTTAAAATCAGTAACTCTTTTAAAAATCTGTCTCAATAAACATTGGCAAATAGAAAAAGAGCTGAAAGATCTTGAAATGGATGCTGCATTTTAATGTCTGTTAGGGATAAATTATGATTCCAGAAGCTTGAGCATTATTTAAGTAAAACAGTCCTTCTTTTTGTAGAAGCCAAATGCATGCACGTGTTTAATTTGTTTTTCTTTTTTAATTATAATGTAAAAAAAATAAAGATGTAAATTGAAGAGAATTTTGGCTGGTATACATTATACATTCAGGATTAAGACCTGGAACACACTTTAATCCAAACCTAAACTTAACCTTGATTGGGAAGTTTGCATGCCATAGTGCAAGAATGGATATTCATGATTTTACGTGTTTATGGCTCAGGAATGCAAATAGAAGTGTTTCCTCGTCCTTCAAAAAAGACAAAAACACAAATCCCATGTCAAATCCAAATGAAAATTTGAGTTAATATGTGTTCTAACATATACTTTTTTTTAATCACAGTTACATTCCAACCCTTCCTGACTACGTGCATGCGTTTTATGAATGTTTCAGAAGGGCAGTTGCTAAGTTGAATGATTCTTGACAAGTGAGGCAGCAAATGCTGGCAGTTTAATGAGCTGCAAGTTTCTGAGCACCTCTTCAGGGGGCCGACACTTTCCCACAGAGCGTTTTACGTGGCCCCGGCTCTCCCACAATGGCTGACAGCACCATGACCAATCACCACTTTCACTTTACTCATCCACACGCGACCTCACCACAATTTTTCACTGTGCAGATGAACTTTAGGAACCATTTCACATTGAAAAGGCCTGGGCAAGGGTCAGTTGCCCTTTTGTATGGCCATAAAGCAATACTCTATGTGCCAGTCTTTTCTCCTGTCTCACATTCCAAGAGATTTTCTGGACACCATTTAAAGCACTTGACTGAAAAATAAAGCAGTGAATGAAACTGACTTTTATAGACTCATTCTAGCTCATCTTCCCATATAACCCTGTCTACCTGAAAAGGGATTTAGTGGATGAGCTGAGTGTATACAGGGACTTGCTGAATACATAGGCCCATTATCAACTGTGGGGATTGTTTATTAACCAGGACTGATACACTACTATTTTGGAAGTGACCTATTAATTGTCCATTTAACTAGAATGTATTGAATTCAAATGAAAAAATGGAAACCATGACTAAAGCTTTTACTTGCTCCTTCAAGGTGGTCTCTGCCATGAAGGCAAATGAAGATTGTTCCACAGATTAAGAGGACATTTATCACTATATATTAGGTTACAAAGGAAAGACTCAAAATAAAAAAACCTGAAGCAAAACAAAAATCAAACCAGCAACATAGGAAGTAGTTGGTAACAGATTCACATATATATCAGCAGAACACGAAACCTTTTGATGCATGTTCAGAATGACAGGCTGCAAACTGACTTATTTCATTTTGGTGGAACTGTTGAAATGTATGAATGACTGCCTATCTTGCCATACTGAAAAATCCACTGTGAGCAGTCAGAATGCATTTTGGAATATGGGGTATTCTTACAGAAATTATCTAGGCTAGTCAGTTGGGGGAGAGTATTCATTATCCCAAACACAAGTTCCAAATTTTTGACCCAGTGGCTGTTTGCTATTGCTTGTGCTCATTCTGCTCATCATTAAATTTTGTTTAGTTAATCTTTTGAAATCAGTCACATACTGTGCTTTAGAGTGTGTAGATTCTTCACTATTAAGTTAGTTTAATACAGGTGTTAAGCCATACCCTACATACTGCCTGCATGGGAATTAATTGGTGCCTGGGGACTCTGGCAGGAGGTTGTTTCTTTGCTGATTGACTGTTAACAACCAGCCAGGCAAGACAAATTTTAAGGGGTCACATAATCTGGCGTCCGCTGTCCTTGGCTGACAACTCCATTGTGGAATGGAGCCCAGGAGACACGAACCAGCCAGTTCCGCCTCTTCCCTCGCTGGTGCCTCTCGTTCCGCGGTGGGGATGAGGTACCAGCTCTTCTGCTGTACCTTCCCTAAAAGGTTCTACTGTACCTTCCAGTAAACTTGAAAATGGCTGGTGATTCATCCAAAACTACCTAGAGGCTACCTGGAAGAAGGTACCTAAATTCGCCAAATTCAAGCAAGAAGAAGGGAAAACGTGCTTGAGGAAGAAGGGCCAGTATTTGCCCCCAGCTGCATGGGCAGGGTGGGAGCTTGGGGTGGGGGTCATGAGGGGGCTGTGCTCTCCTTAGAGAAATATGAACTCAGCTTGCCCTTTGCAGAGACCTCCATCATGGCATTTTGACTTTTGTTCTGCAAATAGGTTTTTTTCGTTGTTTGGATGGAGCCTGACTGTGTCTCACTGTGTCATAAATATCAGGACAGTAACCAATAGGTTATGATTTTTGTATCTGATCTCAAATATAATTTTGACAAGTGAAATATATCCGTATAAATTTAGACTTCCTTATATTGTAACATTTTAAATTGTAATGATTAGTTTTTGCCACAGGCTGTTATTGGGGCCAAGTGTAAAGATGGGTTCTTGTGGTGTAGAAAAATTCAAGAAAGGCATGTCTAGCAGAGTGCAACGGCTCCTAAATCAGTTACATTTGACAGTGGCAGTGTATTTTAAGGAAGAATCATTGTGTGCTTGCTGAGCCTCTAATCTGCTTCCTCTACTGGCCACAGCTGGAGGCAGGATGCAGGGCAATGTATGTATGTAATATCAAACCAGTCACATATGCACCACAAAAGTATTTAGTCAGCTTTGCAAGACATACATGTATACACTTCAGTTTCTCAGCATTATACATACACAGTTCTACAACATCCACAGTGTATGTGTGCTTGTTTCTCTGTTGGTGTTTAAAGATACACATACCTGTGTGTGTATATGTATAGTACATGGAAGTTGAAATGTGGTGTAGCCCCAAGGAACAGTTTGTGAAAGCTGCATCTGGATTAAATTAGTATTTTCAAGAGCATTAAATCTATTGGACAAATGTATTTACTGCCCCCCTGCCCCAGCTATTGCTAACTAGAATAGACTTTTTCATGAAAGAATGAGCAATCTTTTGGAAATTCTGCTTTACATCGGGATTTTGCCATTGGCTTCAGTATGAAAATGGTTCTTGACAGACATCCAACAGCAGCACACCTTTGCAGCTACTCTAACTACAAACTGGGATAGCAGTGTTGACCCATGTACCTGGGAGGGTGACATGGACGGGAGGACAGCTTGTACCTGTAGAGTCTAACCTGCCTGCAGTGCAAACCAAAGCCACCTTCATGGCTGCCCTCTCACAGAAAGGTCATAGGTGCCGGTGGCTATATAACTGTGGCACAGGTTTCTGAATCAAAGGGCAGCTCTTTCCTGGCCTCCTTGCAACTGTCCCATGCAATTATCATGTCCAGCACTTGGTGACAGGCCCTGTTCAGCCGGGTTCTGGTCCTGCTCCCTGGGCGAGCATTTGGGGAAGCGAGCAGCGCTGGAGGCGTACCAAGCCTCACCAGGGACTGCTGGCCTTGCACCACATCCTTCTAGGGGAGAGGGAGCATGGGAAAGCCCTGTGGCTTTAGGCTCTATTGGGTGTGAGGAAGGCGAGAGATTTATCTGGATTTGGGTTTTCTGTGCTCTTTGTGAGGCCAGTGAAGGGACAATGCGAACAGGTCTCCACTGCAGCTCATTTCCCCATCTTTGAGGCCGTTTTCCAGGGAAGGATTCCCTCTAGGCATAGATCAAGGGGACGGGATTGGATTCATTGAAAACTGCCCTCCCAGGATTTGCTATGAGATGTCAAAGGATTAGAAGCCGGGCTGAAAGGAGTAAGTTCAAGTACTCCCCAAATCCTGTAATAAAGAAATTGCTGTGGTTTCCAGAATGAGTAATTGAATGGCCAGCGATTTTCTGAGAAATAGTTCACTCTGAAAGCTTTTCGTTAGTAAACAAAACTAAAGAAAGCTCATTTAGTTTCTTTGAATCAGTATTACAGACCACTTTTATCTGGTGCTACGCTTCTCACAAGGAGAAAATAAACTCCTAGGAAAACTTACTGCAGTTCACTCAGTGATGATATTGTGGAAAGGAAAGTGGAGAAGTTTCTCCCTGACTATATTTGAATTTTACAGTAGCATGGGTCTTGTGTTAATTTTTCTCTATGAACTCATCTGATTTACTTTTTACCATGTCAAGGGGAGACTTTTGACCACTGACAACACCTCTAGATGCAAGTGAGGATTTAGTCCTTAATGAACACAACTGAAGCATTACGACACACTTGTAACACCAACAAATCAAAAGTGGGACAGTAGCCTGCTAGTATTATAATGAACAGCACTTAATATTTTTCTGATATGTGTTAGATATGTGTAACTCTCATCCATTTCCACTAGGAGAGGAAAGTGTCCTGCCTCTTCTGACCCAGGAGTCTAACTCCAAAGCCCGGAGAGGCATATTAAGAAGAGCTGTCTTTTCTGAAGACCAGAGGAAAGCTTTGGAGAAAATGTTTCAGAAGCAGAAGTATATCAGTAAAACAGATAGGAAGAAACTGGCCATTAACCTGGGTCTAAAGGAGTCTCAGGTAAGGAACAGCAGAACATCTGTGACCTTTTGTCTTTTTGTGTAAAAATCTTTAAAGTGGCTTTGAAGGAGGAAAATTGAACAGCACAGGGGCACCCTGCACTTCTTCACTGAGCAAAGACCTCAGTAAATCAATGGCAGTTTTAACTAAGGAATGCTTGAACAGGTTCCTAGTTTATTTCCTGGAGGCGTTCATTCAAAAGTCGATCACGCCATTTTCACACCAAGTGGGAGAAACATGACCTCTGCATTTCATTTCCAGCACCCGTTCTGCTGTCTGACAGAACCCCCCAGGAGCTTTGGGGTAGGAAACTGTGCTCCATCCCACTGCCTGACAGGCAGTGATCCAGGCAGAAAACAGCAGAGCACAGAGCCCTCCTCCGTTCCTCTGAGCACCCTTTGCACTTGCAGATGAACTGCTGAACAGTGACAATGCAGTTGACAGCACTTGCTCTGGAACCATTCTGCACCAGGAGACAGGCAACCACCCCTACAGAAAGAAACTTAGCTGCACAAAGAAAGAGATCCTCGGAGCTGAGAGAAACTGTAGACAGAAAAATTTTGCAGGGTGACCTTCTAAAATGCTCCCACTTTATTTACCAATTCACATTTCGTGAGATTTTTCACCTGAGTCTGAGTTGGCCTAATTGCAAGACTTGAGAGTTTAGCTGAGGGTCTAAAACCTCCAGTGAGCTCGTCTAACTGAAGGAGCACGTTAATGGTAGTGCTCAGTGGCAGCAGCTCAGTATGGAATCTCAGGGGCCTGATCTAACTGCAGGTAAAAACAAAGGAAAAGTGCCTGGCTTGAAGAGCATGAAACCTGAAAGAAAGTGGAAAGAATGTTTGTGAGGGCATGTAACAGCAGAAAATGAACATACCAGCCTCTGGCGGGTGGGATTCTGAAGGTGCTGGAATAGATGCAGATCTCTAGAGTACAGCTGAAAGACAGAGAGTAAAAGTACTATTTCATTTATTTGCATGCAGCATGCTTAAGATATGTGTGGTAGAAGCTGTTTGGGGGGCACAAAAGCCTGGGAGTGGAGATGGGAGTCTCATCATCTTTAGCCTGGAGATTTTCAGAGCTTGACAAGGCCCTCAACAATCTGATCTAACCTCACAGTTGACTCCATTTTGCACAGGAGGTCAGATCTTGTGGTCTGTAGTGGTTCCTTGCAACCTGAATGACTCTTGACTCCATTGCAATCACTGCAACTAAAACAAAAAAAGCAGCAGTGTGGTGCTTCTCAGTGTGGTGAACAGAGCTGTAATCTGTGCAGGATAAACTATTTTAATGAAAACATGCAATTGCACACACCAGTCTGCTGCCTAAAAATTTCTCAATATGAAATCAAATTCCTAATATTACAACTATCTCCTTGAGTTTTTCTTCAGTGTTCTTGATATTCAAAAGAGCATGTGTGGAATGTGGAATGACACATAGGGAACAACTACCACTATAGGAAAATAATTTCACAATAACAATAGACCGATGTGGGGGTTTTTTGTGGATTTGTTTTGTTTTATTTTGTTGTAGTGGTTTTTTTTTCCTCATGAAAGGAAGAGCAGTTGCTGTGAAATTTACTTCTTCAATTTTTCAGTTGTGCTGGAGGAACAGTACCTGACATCTAAGGCAATGGCACAGCCCCTTTGTCTTAACATCAAGTGTCTGAATACTAGAAAGAATCGCAAATATTTAAGGGAAAATGGAACACAATCTGAATAGCTGGACTGATTCCCTCCCCACCCCTTATTTCTTCTCTGTATGTAAAACCAGTTCCTAGATGTATATTTCCTTGAGCTTTTCCCAGCATTTCATAAATGCCTTTGAACACTCGTGATCAAACTTTGCAACTCAAAGGTTTTGAAAAATGGATTTTATCTCAAAAGCAAATGGATTCTAGGCAGCTCCTGGAAAACCGTAGTCAGGCAGACAAAATGCCTTTAAATCCTCGCTACTGTGTCAAATGTCATAACACACATTTTGAAGCTATATGGCCAAGCTGTTTTTAGCTATCCTTGTGAATGGGACTGTCATGGTTCTTAGAGTCTCTTTTAAATAGAAGGCTTTGCATCACCAGTAGTATCACTTAGTTTTGTTAATGACAATGCTGATTTACTCTGAGAATCCTTTTCTGTCTAGAGGGATCTTGCTATAGGAGATTTCTCTATCCCTAGCCCCTAGGCTGTCCTTTTTCCAGTCTAAGCCAAACAATCACCTGTTTGGTGGTGAAAGTCAAAGAGAGTATTTGTAAATGTCAATCAGTCAGCTTCACTGGATCTACTGTAACAGTGAATAAGGAAGGAACATGAAACTAAGGGGATGGAAAGAAAAAAAACTTGTTAGGGTAAAGTTGTTTAAAGAAAATAATGATAATAAACTCTCATTAACTTGTCAACAGGTGAAAATTTGGTTTCAGAATCGAAGGATGAAATGGCGAAACTCCAAAGAAAAAGAAGTGCTTTCAAACAGGTGCCTCCAAGAAGAAGGTCTTCAGGAGAACTACCTCTCACGATCCAGCGTGAATTTTACCTCCCCATGCCCATCTGTGTGGGAAGTGTCTCAGGAGCAGGCGAGTCCAAGGTGGAGGGAGAATTCTCCAGGAAATTCTGAAAGACTGACTGGTACACAACCACCTCCCAGAGCAAATTCATCGCAGAGCCCACTGTATTTGTATCCTGACCAAGACACTGCAAACAAGGCAGTTACAGCCTAAGGAAATAGGGGCAGTCTGTAAATTGAGTGGAGAGCACAGGCATCAAATGAGCTGTCTTCTAAGACTAACAATATTTGGACGTTGTAAAGCTAACTAGTTTATGCCTCGTAAATTTGCTAAAGTCTAACACCATTAAAATGACAAGCGACTAATGATTTAAGAAGTATTCTTCAATACTCAGTTTTTTCTTGTGTCTTTTCCAGTCTTGTACTGACCTTAAAAGTGAAATAGGAACTGATGGTAAGTAAAATGAAGTGAAGAGCATGAAGCCGAAGTTGTGCTCTGATTTATAAATCTGCGCTGTATATGATACTCATTAAAAACACACTGATATAGAATCACTTTTATCTCTCATTGCAGTCAGACCAATTAATTTATTTTGTGTGCAAGAATAACCATTTCCCTCAAGATAGTAAGTTGCTTTGGGTTCTTTTTGAAATGACTTAAATCACACAAGAGTTTCATGTTAGACAAATGTAAGCATATTTAGTATGTTTCCTGTCTGTCTTCACCTATATCAGCATTCAGTTGGTTTTAAATAGCGTGGTCACAGGTCAGCTGATAACCCTAGTAAAGTTTCAATACTAAAAGACAACCAACCAACCCTATAAAATGTTCGATGTTTAAATCACTTTAATGCAAATTCATATTGTGAAACACAGTTCACTAACTCTTGTATTTTCTCCTGTGGATGAACCTTCCAGCATTCTTAACTGTGAATCCCAGTAGCTTTTGTTAGACTCCTAGTATAATCACTTCTGTATTTCAAAACTAATGGCGATTTGCAGAATTGTAGCTCAAATGCACTACGCAATAGAACAATAATTTGAAAAACTGCCACTACAGCTGTCTCAGAGAAGTGCTTAAGGAGATGGCATACCTTAGTAGCCTTCTTCCTGACTTACTCCCATTTAAACTGGTGCCAATAAGTACGCAGTAGCATATGTCTGTATCAAAGACAGGGCAGTGTTCTGTTTAATACAAGTAGCCTCAAATAATAATATTAAAATTGCTTTACTTAAAATGATATGCTTGCTTCATCCACTCTAAGGAAATCACTCTATGAATTTAAGTGTCATTTTTTGTTTATTTGCAAGGCTTCATAGCTCAAAATGGGAGCAGAAGTTTTTTTCTTTAGCGTATATTTATGATTGCATTTATTGAGAAGAAAGACTAAAGGTATTTTATGTTATAGGCAGAACCTTTTGAAGAACGTTATGCTTTTACAGGAACTATTTCATTTCTGGCAGATTCATATATTTTATAGGCAAAAGAGATTATTATGATAATTATGTTTTTCCTCTTCATGCATGCCATGACTGTTTCTAATTATTCTTGTCTTGAGCTCTGAAGCTTTTTGAACTGTATTCAAGTCTTGCAAAATGCCATTCAATTGTTATTTAACATTTTACCTTTTGGTGGATAATCTACTGTTCCCCTTGTTAGGTGATATTGTCTGGGAGGTGAAGTTTAGATATAGTTGCAGCTAAAAAACTTGAGCTTGCAGTGATGAAGTTTGTGTCATAAACTTCATGCATGATTAGGTGAGTTTTGTATCCCACCATGTGCATGTCCTGCCTTCTAAGTGTTCAGCTGTGCAGTCCTAGTCTTGCACTATTTGTCATTCTGCAAATGTGATTTCCTACACTTGTTTTGAAGAAAAAGGAAATTACAGAAAAAATAAGGTCACCTCTTCCTGTGGTTACAAACCCTCACTAGCATAAGCTGCCTAGATGCCTACCCCCAGAAGACGCTTGACCACCTTTGGTGTGCCACGTGTTAGATGCTATTCAGTAGCAGAAGAAGTTTATTCCTATCTTGCAACTGAAATCCCAGAACCAATTTTTGTTCTGCCTAATATGGATGGACAGACAGATTGCATATTCATGGGGATGAATTAACTGTCCAGTTGTCCCACTGAAGTCCCAGTGCTCTGTTTGACTCACTCTTCGTCGAAGGACCAGCAAGTGTTGGTGGCCCAGATTCTTCTGAAATGGCATTTGCTAGTGTCTGCCAGCAGTGAAAGGCATGCAGGTATTTCCAAATTACCATCAAATGATCAAGTGGAGGTGCATGTATGTGGGGGGTATTTGTCAGTGCTTCCCTTTTTGGAGGAAATCAGTTGCTGCTCATATTCTTTTACTACAGTGAATTGAGCATCAGTGTTAGAAGCAACATATCTGGTGAGGGGAGATGGGATTCAGAGTGCTCCCTGGGAAATTCTTTCAGCTGATGGTGTTGCAAGTGCTGAATATGAACTGTCAAAACTCTGAGCTGATGCACTAAACAGATCACATCTGAAGGGCGTCTCACTGAGGCAAAGATCAATCAAGGCTTGGGCAGAATTGGTTTCACAGTTAAATGTTATATGTGTTTTAAATCGAGCAAGTTCTGATTTCACTCTAGCCTGTTAAAACTTACACCATTTCACAGCCTCCAAATCTCTTAACACCTCTTACCAGTATTCTTACTCCACAGCTAGAAAAAAGTTTCAGTATGCCAGATAAAACATTCTTTACTTGAAAATGCTGATCAAGCTTTCTTAAAAACCCTAAAAGTATACATGTGAATTTTGAATTATACCTAAAATAGTGTGATTCAGTTAGTCAGAATGGATCTAGGCCCGTGACACATACAGCCTTGATTCCTCTCATTTTAAGCTATTTAAAGTAGACGTTTCCTTTCAGACCATACTGTGAAAACTTTGTAAGGTAGAAGCAGCACCTGCTATGAATACAAAAATATTATATATTTACAGTGCCAGTCTTTTCTATGTGAAGGATGAAGCAGTGAGTATTCGTTTTCTTCAGATGATGTGGGCACACTAGTTAGAAAATAACAAAGAGAGCACAAGTTGCATGCAAAATCCCCAGCAGATGTTTGAAGTGCTTCATGACAAGCACATTGCAGAGATGTGAGGCATAGAATGCATCTGGTATTACGGAGTGATGTGATAGATACTGATGGCACCTCACAGTTAAAACCAGCAACATATTACTTCGGCTTGAAAAACAAGACCCAGTAGATGACCTTGCAGCGTGGTTGTAGGGCATCTGAGATATTTCCTATGTATGGCATTTTGAGACTATAGTTCCAGGCTGTAGAGTGTTATGAAGGGCATTTGTTGGGATCCTGGGGCTGGGGAGAGTTCAGGTACTTCAAATTGCAAACTGCAGTTAAAAAAGCCAACTCTTCAGAGGCCATTAACAATGCAGATACTTATACTGGCTGGGTACCTCTCTGTTTAGTCTGGCAACATCTCAATGCTAATGTAACACAGAATCCATCAGGGAAAGGAAGAAAGGGCTGAGGCTCAGTACTGGCTTTGTTACGGGAGCTGCAGACTCCTGTGCCCTCAGGCTGTGCTGCTGACACAGGGATCTCACTCATCTTGCCTATTGGAGATCCTCCAGACTGGTCTGAATGCAGATCTTGAAAGGCTGTTCTCAAGGTTAGGCACTCAAAGGAGCTTCTCTGGTACCTTACAAGAAGGTGCCAGTTCCTTTTCTAGGTCTGACGCTTGTTTTTTTATCACAAATGATGCGGATTATGACACTCTACATCAGGCACAGCCACACTCATGTTTTATCGTGTGTAAACGACTGTGAGACTGTGAACATGAGAGGCCAGCCTGCTCCTCCATGGACATCATATAACATTGCTAAAAGCTGGATTTGCTGGCCACACCTGTGTCAGCACTTACACTTCGGTTGTACAGATTTATAGTATGAAATTATTTTCTAAAAGTTCTCTTGTTTTTATTGATTCTTTGCCAAACAGGAACTAATCGTGACGATCTGCTGAGGAGAGTGGGACTGCTGTAAGGCACAAAACTGCATTACTGACTTCAGTGTCAGAACAGTAGTACAATGGTCAAATGTCACTCTTGAGCTGCGGAAATACATCAGATTTGTTTTATCCGCTGGGATTTACTAGTACTGAGTTTTAAATACCAGTTGCCATCACTGTAGCCACACTGCTCCTCTGAGAAATATATGTTCCACAGTCAAAAGACTGACATAAATTAAGTACATTCACATGCTTCAGCACCCTCCACCAATAAGACTGTTACTGATTTTCACAAACTAGAAGGAAAGACAAACGAATTTCAAGCAAGTTAGCTGTGCCTTAAGAAGGGACTAGAGAGGAATTAGGGTCCAATTAACTTGAGACTTAGCTTTGCACCATTGGGAGACCAAAAGGCCCCTGTATGGAATTTCCATTGACTGCAGAAGCCATTAATGACTGTTAAGTTACATGCCTGACTGCTGCTGTGTAAGATAAACCACGGTATGTAAACCTGGATCTGAGATGCTCCCCGTGCAGGCTTGCACCTAAATTAATAGCCAGAAAATGGCAACTCCCAGTCCTTGGTTTCCTATAGATACTGGTTATAATTCTAAGCAATGAAGCTGGGCATGGTGGATGAGCACATCTCAACAGTGACCCTCCAGCACTCACCCAAGCACATAGACAACTTGCCTTTTGTGAACATCCAACCCTCGAGGAATTATTGAGTTTTTCCAAGCCATTTTTAATTTGCCTGTCAACATTTGAATGTAATATGAGGTAGGTGAATGTTAACGCGTATCATTCAAAGAAGGCCGTTTCCATTTGTTTCTGCTTTTCTATCATATGGGTTTAGATAAGACTTAAACTACAAGTGAAATCTGTCACTTAATCTGTCACACAAACATCAGCACGTATCAGAGTCTGTCTAAATTGAAGATACACTATCAAAACCATTTAGCACTATGAAAAGAACAAAACGAATTTTCAGTCACTGAGAGTGTCTCTGTCATATCCTTCTCATTCTGAAAAAAAAAAAAAAAGTTAGGACAAGAAAATCTTAATGCACAAAAGCAACTTCTAATAACTGAAAAAATGAATTGAACCATACAAAATGTCAATGTTGTGGGGCTATCCTGCAACGTTTCGTGGAATAAGGTCTGAAGAACAATGGAGATCTTTTTAATTCTTAAAATCATTTGGCTGACAATGAAAGTAAATTGAAACAGGTTGTTCCACAAATGGAAATTACACCATAACTTACCTATAACATACATTGTTACAGGTCATTGCATGTGAGCCTAGCACTTAACTGGAAGACAATCCTAATTTTCTGATTTTCCATTAATTTGCGAAGTTGTTTCTCCTAAATTGGTATTACAGATGCCGATGATGCATTCTCAAACTCCAAAGCATTTGATTGTAGTTTACAATTTTACATTTTAAAATATTCCTAACTAGTTTTGCTGCTGTCTCGGAGAGCAATCCTGCAGGAGGTGAAGTATTCCCCTGTGTAAAAGCAACCAGCACTGGTATTTCTGTTCCAGGCATCAGTGGCCACAAAGAACGAGCCCTTCTTAGCCCACTACTCAGTTGTTTTCTCAATCCCAAGAGGAAGCAAGGCGATGTCAGCAATATAGGAAGGCTTTTGTTTTACCAACTTGCCATAATTCAGCCCAAGGCAAATATTGAAATGTAACACTGATGAGTATGAATAACTATGGATAATACCTTGGTGCATTGTTGTTCATCCTGTGGCACCCGCTTCCTCGTTTTCTCTATTTTCTCATTTATCTACAGCAAAACATTCCCAGGGTTTTGCTCTTTGAAGGAGATGAGAATTATTTTTATGATCTGCTCCACTTGCGACATGTTTTCGCCCAGACCCTCAGCTGCAACCCCTGGGGTGTCTTCTCAGCTACAGAATTTTGTGGTAGCCATTCGGGTTGATTTCTGAGTCACCTTGCAACCTGCTCAGAGAGCCACAAAGCCTCCTGCTCTTGGGGAGACAGCCACTTCCCGCTGGGACTTGGCCACCTCCTGCCCACGGGGACATGGGCACCTCTCACCAGTGGGGACACAGGGAGTGGGACGGGACAGGATGGGACACTGCTGGTCCCAAAGGGAGCATCCTTCTGTCAGCCTCGTTTGGCCCGGTAACCTCTCCCATGTCCGTCACCTTTCCTGTCCGAGGAAGGACGGCTGCTGCAGATCTGCTGTGTGTGATGCCGTGTTTGCCAGAACATCTAGGGTTACACCCTAACACTGTTTTTCTCTTAAATGAATGCACCCTTGCCCAGCTTCAGGACTTCAGAGACAGGAATGACCCCTTGCTGGCAGAGGACACAAACAGCGGCGTGCTGCTGTACACGGGGGCTGCGCTATTGTAGGGATCACAGAATCACAGAATGTCGGGGATTGGAAGGGACCTCAAAAGTTCATCTAGTCCAGTCCCCCTGCCGGAGCAGGAACACCTACATGAGGTTACACAGGAATGTGTCCAGGTGGGTTTTAAATGTCTCTAGAGAAGGAGACTCCACAACCTCTCTGGGCAGCCTGTTTCAGTGTTCTGGCACCCTCACTGTGAAGAAGTTTCTTCTCATATTTAAGTGGAACCTCCTGTGTTGCAGTTTATACCCATTGCCCCTTGTCCTATCATTGGTTGTCACCGAGAAGAGCCTGGCTCCATCCTCGTGACACTCGTCCTTTATATATTTATAAACATCAATGAGGTCACCCCTCAGTCTCCTCCAAACTGAAGAGCCCCAGCTCCTTTCCTTATAAGGGAGATGCTCCACTCCCTTAATCATCTTCATGGCTCTGTGCTGGACTCTCTCCAGCAGTTCCCTGTCCTTCTGGAACTGAGGGGCCCAAAACTGGACACAACATTCCAGATGGAGTCTCACCAGGGCATCACCAGGAGATGGTTTCAATGCTGTAACCATTAATCACTGCTGCCTCTCTGTGATGGCAGATAGATGCAAGCAGAGTGGGCAAGCCTCTCTGGTTCTGTGTCTTTGCCCATAGGAACCTTCCTTTACTGTCATGAAGCTGTGTTTTGTTTCTAAAATGTCTTCAAAATTTGTGTGTGAATGCTGCTATTTTGTTAGTGTTTGTAGTATCTTACTGCTTAAGGAATGTCAGCTACTAACTTCTTTAGGGCAGGCACTAGATAACCCCTTGGCATTCCTGCCATAGCTGGCACAACAGGGACCAGAGGTGAATCATGAACACTCACAGCTTCCATCTGAGAAAGTACATCAGCTGTCTACTAGATAGTACATATCCAGTATCATTATTAAATGATCATTAGGATTTTACTTTCTATTCCGGGCAGCCTGAGCTCCAGCTACTGTCAGTAACTATCAAGATCAGAGGAGGCCAGAAAAGACCACTCAAGGATGAAATAGTCAAGAATATTAAAGATAAATCCATGTTGATTATAAATGCTCACTCAAATGGCTCATTTAGGACCTGAACACAAAGATGGTTTGCTCTATGAACACTTATCAGCACCACCCCACTACCAGGAAAATGTAATTGCTATAAAATATCTAACATCTTTCAGATTTGTATTTGCTATGGAGCTTGCCATCATTACTGTGAAACCCAAGCCCTGACTCAGCAAGTGTTATGGAAAAGAGACTTATTGCTACATAGGCCATACTCAGCCCTCAGACTGTAGTGGTATTTGGACCAGAATTCTCACTTACCTTTCATATAAAAACGTTATCTTTAGGTTTTTCCACTGAAATCAGCGAGCCATTACAGGTATAAAAGAGCATTCAAAACTAATAAAAGTGCTAGAAAATATCTTATGTGGTGTATGTGAAAGCCCATAGAAATTAGTAAGAAGTATGATATGAACATAAAAGTCTCCATGGGCCCTTCAGTTACATGAACTGATCAACAGCAATACCATTCCTCAGCATTAAGCAATATTCTGCAAGTAGAGATGTATGTAGAAATAGGGGGAAACAATTTTTTTACATAAAAATACATCTTATTTATAGTATGTAGATATATTTGTACCAAGGCTAAACAAACTGTATTTCACTTTCAGTCTATGTATATATCTAAACTATGAGAATCAGTCATAATATAGTCTGTCACAGTGTAATGTGCAAGGACATTTATTTATCTACAGCTAGACTATTCCTTTTTATCTGGTGCATTAACCCACATACACACATGATGCTTTATCTAATATTCTGCTGCACAGGTCAGCTGTGTCAAGTAGCTGCCAAAAAATTTTGAAACTACTTTCCTATAAATATTACTGTAAATATGATAATTTATAAATACGATTTTTTCATCTTTATAAACAACATGCTGGAGACTACTTATCAAGAGATTACAACCTAACAACTATTTTCTGGCATAATTCTACATTTAAGAATTTTTAAGTAGCTTTGTACTTTATTGGAGTCTCTCCTGAAACAGTGAATGAAGTCAGAGTCACTCATCATGTTTGCTTCATTACTAATGGATAAACCAGCAGCTTCAGATGATGCCATTCCATTCAATGAATTGCTGATGATCCCCATTGATTGCATCTGTATTGAAAACAGGAAAAGAAGTACAACTCGTAACTGCACACACAATGAATCTTTAAAATACTTGTGCAGAAGCCAACTGAGGCATCACTATGTTGGGCTGTTCAACTCCAGACCTTTCATGTACACACTGATGATATGTGTAAAGCTCCCTTATAGGGAATAACATTACTTTTTTATCTTAATGGTGTCTATACAACCTAAAGGCTTATTGCAAGCTAGCCTGCAATAATCTGATATACTGGAGTATAACTCCATCTGAAATTAAGTAGAGGAACTCCTGTTTGGTAATCATTATTACCTCTTGAACTAATACCGCAAATCAGTCTTGACATTTTTTAGCCATTTATTTTAATGAGTTTTATGAAGGGGAGCTTCTAATGTGAGCATTCACCAGTGCTGCTTAACCTGGTAAACTCTGCAGGCTGTTACCACCTCTCAGAGTAGGAGCTTCAAAACAGAAACAAGCTTAGAATTAGTGTCTTACAGAAAAATACAGCTGCAAAATATTGGAATGGCTTTGCATTCTATGCTTCATTTTTTAATTCTCTTTCTACCTCATGGTATGTTCATAGTACAGAGAGGTCAAAATTTCAAAGCTTTCCTTCTTAGTAATTCCTTCAAAAGTGTTTTAGAAAAATAAAATCAAGTAAATATAGCAGAAGTGTGTAGCTACTTTAGAGTTTGATGACTTGCTTCAGTTACAGAATGAAGGAAACAAAGGTCAAGATTTAAGACTGAACAATTCTGAACTTTAAGGCCATTTTAACTCAGAACCATGGTTCACCTGGAAGATGGACTTTCCATTTGTTACTCTGAGTCACCCTAATCAGGGCTGCATTTTAGAGCAGGATACAATTCCTCCTATTCTAGTGATGAGCTGCTTCTCATTTTCAATCTTGTATGCCCCACCTGTGTTCATAAAGCTGAAATGGGGTCTACTAATTTAAGATACTAATTTGTTATTCACTTTTTAGTGAAACAGACACCTTGGCAGTGTAGCCATGTCAGAGAATGGACGCACATCCCTCATTTGTTTAGCCAAAGCTACAAATACATTTAGATATGAATGCACAATAAATACAAAGATCAGGACTTCTAGCTAGTAATGAGAAGACAGAAATGGAAATAACAAGTGTCACATCTGATGATTTATGTATGATCTATCAGAATTTTGAATGGAATTTTGAAATTGTTTTGTGACTGGCATCTGACTGAAGCAATGCCACTGCTGTCTTGAAGAACTTATCCCATCTTAAAATTGTTGCCTTAGGAAGGAGCCCTTTGCAGCAGACAGATGTCATACTTGAATTAGTTAGAATGTAAATCCAAATAAAACTGAAAACAATAATTATGTGCCACAGCCTACCTACATCTTCTTCAGTGCCCTAGAAAAGTCATTACTGCCTCATAGATGAAGCTGTAAATGGCTCTAGTCTTTGTACTTGTGTCTTTCTTTCATATATTCCATATTAATAAAATATTGCTTTACATATATGGACATATATAATGCCATCTATGTATCTGACAATCCATAAACTAGGTCACATCCTTTGGCTGAAAAAATTCTGGGTCTGTAATGAAGTCCAGAGCCTCTCTTGGCATTAAGGCTCTACCCCCAGTGAGAGCTGACATTGCCTACCCCGGAGTCACTCCTGCCAAATGACTGGTATAAATAAAAGCTGTATTGAAAATCTTGCCTTTTCTGTTACTTTCTCAACTCCAGTCTTCAGCTCATGTACCATATTGCTGATTTGCTTAGCTTTGCTAAGGCTGTCGTCAGGAAGTTCTTGGTGGTGCTCAATGTGCTGGTTAAAGTGGGAAAGTGGTTCTTTCCAGGCTTGCAAAAGTTTCAGTATCAAGTGAGTTAGTTCTTCTCTCTTACAAATTAAAACAGTAAAGAGTTTCTCTGTTAGTTTGCAGCAGGTCATATGAACACTGTTAGACAGCCTCGTTGTGAAACCTCATTGGGATTACAATTTACGCCTGCAATTCAGTAGATTTCAAATATTCAGAACTTAAAGGCCACACTATCTCTGGTTATTTGCTTATATATAAGCAACACCCCAAAGTTGTATTTGTCTTGTTTTCAGCTTTCTTAGGCTCCTAAGTTCTGTAACACCTCATACTGCGAATTCAGCATTAGCAAAATGGTAGCATTCCTGTCAAACTAAACTTGTTACTGAAAATGTTTTCAGGAACACATAGATGTCTGAAGAGCCCAAGAAGCCTCATGTAGACCTCTCTGTTTGCTGTTTCCTCACTCCATCACAACCAATGTGCAAAACGTTAACATTTGTCTCCGTCTGTCTCTTCCTGGAGGCAAAATTTACTCCCACTGCTGTATCCTCGACTTTACAATCTGCTTTTTCTTTGTCTAAAGAAACTTTTCCTGCTTTCTCTAAATTAATAATGATTTTTTTCTCTTTGCTATCACATCTGTCTAAAACAATTTGCTGTTCTTTTCCCCTTACCTAACTACCGATTCGGAGATAATGACTGCTATTCCTTTCTCCTGATTGCTTTTTGTACTCTGCAGTGACACTGATTAATTTATCTGTCACATGCAGTTTTCTAAGTTTCTGTTCCACAGAGGCTGCCACAACAAAATCAAAAGGATGTCTGTCTGTCAGTCATTTGGTCAAAGTACTACTGCAATACCTCTCTTATAACTAATAAATATGATCTAAGCATTGGGAACCACATACAGCTTTTTTAGCAGAACAGACTAATGATTCATATGCAATAATTCTGTGATGTGCACCTGTTTGGGGTCAAAACTCATCAGCTTCTTCAAACTGTTGATGAAGCACTGGAGGCATAAAAAGTCCTCTGCCTGTCTCCAGGCCAGCCGGGGTGGGGGACCTCTGCAGCATGATGGGTGAGACATTTGGGGGCTCTAACGGGATGGGGGATATTTTCTCCTTTCTTCAGGGGAAGCAAAAGGGAGCGGTGTGACCCGCGGAGTTCCCTCCCGGCCTCGCAACCCCGCGGAGGTCCGCGGTGCCCCCCGCCCGCCCCGTCTCCATCCGTCGCCGCCGTCCAGCCTTACCGGGATTTTTTGGGCGTATTCTTTGCGGTTGGGGGTCAGCATCCCCGACGTGTGGCACTTGCGAGCGGACTTCCCCAGCTCGTTGTCACGGGGAGGAAAGTGTTTTTCCTACAGGGAAAGAAAACCTAAAGAAACACGGGGAACACCCCCCGGCCCCCCGCCGACAGCCGCTCCCAGGGCGGCGGGCTCCCGGTTCGCGGTGGCGGGGCCGGCCCGGCACTCACCAGCTCGGCGTAGAGCGCCGTGGAGAGGCTGTGGATTCTGCCCGAGTGCCGGATCACCCGGTCGAAGAGATCGGCCACGGTCAGGAGGTGGCAGCCGGCGTCTCCCGGGGCGCAGACCAGCAGCCACAGCAGCGCCAGCGCCGCGGCGGCACCTGCGGGGAGCCCGGCGGCGTCGGGGGGCGCGAGGTGTCGGGGGAACCTCCGGCCTGGCCTGGCCCCCTCCACCCCGCTCCTTTCCGCGCCGCCCGCCGCTCTCACCTGCCCGCCCCGCCGCCCGGGCCAGGGCCATCGCGCCGCCGAGCCCGCTGCCCAACGCGGAGCGCAGCGGCTGACATCGCCGTCGTTGCCCCCGCGTCCCCTCTTTATACCGGGTGGGGATGTGCGCGGCAGGGGGGGGATCTCCCCGTCATGACGGGTCCTTCACTGACGTGCACAGCCCACGGCCACCGTGAGCAAGCCGCCGGCAGCGGGGCTCCCGGCTCGGCGGGCGGGAGCGCCCCTCGCACCGGTGGGGCCGGTCTCCGCCCCCCGCCCCTATGGCCCACAGGACCCAGCAGAAACAGGTGTCCCGGGCTCTGCGATCTCCCGGGCTCTGTGGTGGGGATGCTACCGATCCGCGCAGCGCCTTCCCGTCCGTGTCCATGGGCAAAGCAGGCGGCTTCTGCACCAGCACAGAAGTGGCGTGGCCACGTCTGTTAACATCGGATGGAATAAATATGTGAGAACTGACAGCAGACAGACTGCTCTTTTCAGTGACAGTGGGGGGTTTACACAAGGACAGCGATGGACAACATAGGAGAGAAGTCTGACATGATGTCATTCATCTCTTAATCGTTTCTTCTAATCAGACTGTTAAGCTCTGATTTCTCTGCTCCCTTGCAGGTGTTCAGAGGTAAGTAAGACCACTGAAGGTGTGACAGCTGGTGACTGCACACTTGGTGCTGCGAGCATGCCTGAAGATGGTTGATGGTGTTCCATAAGGCTAAAAGATTAAGGGAGCAAAAGCAGCAAACACTCAGATCAGGATTCCTGAAGGACTGCAAGTCCTATGGACTCGATGGCTGTCCTCAGTTTCTGGGCATGAGATCCTTAGCAACCCTGCAAGATATACAAGGAAAACTGAGATGTTTGTCATGAGGGTCATGACTGCTGACATGTCAAACTAGGAGCTGGTTCAAGCTGACAAATGGCAGGACCTGAGCACAGGGTCTTACTTCTGTGGTTTTGGGGTTTTGACACCCTACCCCTTTGAAATCCAGTGTGAACGTCTCAGGGTCTGCTAGAGCTGCAATCAGGCACCTTCTCTGACTGTAGGTATTCAAGCTGAGGTTTGACAGGGGTCTGCCGTAACTCGTGGCTCTTAGGACACAGAGAATGAGTCAGCTCTGCTCCTCTCGTTGAAGTTTTTCACTGCCAAGGGAGCAGCCTGGTTAGAAATGAGGATCCATCTAACATGAAATTGTCACCTTTCCTCTGTGACTCCCCCAGCCACTATATGTGAGTCATATATGTTTTTCTGGCCCCTGAATCCAAATTTCTTTTATGGAAAATGGACAGACCATACCTCCACCAGAATGATGACCATCCCTCTTCCCCACCTTTTAAGGACAGCTGGGTGACCCCATCTGGAGGTGGAAGATGTGAGTTTGACTAGCTCTTGGGCAAGGAGGAAATGGCTTTGCTTGCCTGTACTCTGTGTGGATGTTAAAAAATTGATAGAAAACTCATAGAGGCAACTACTTCTCTAGCCAAGTCTTAAAAGTAATTGTAATCTGCCACTGCATTCTGCATGGAGCCAAGTGGCATTTTCAGAGGATTCACATTTTGAAAATAAGAGTTTCTCCAAGGAATTAGGTGTCAGTTTCTAGGCTCTGACTAGGTGTCTGCATGGCTATCCACTGAACTCTAAAGCCTGTCAAAACTGACACATTTTGGGACATGCACAGATTCAAAACATCGAGAGGTGAAGGCCTTTAGATCTGAAAATGCCAGCAGAATTCACTGCTAAGTAGAGGTCCTCATCTGGCTGCTCGTGCTCTCTGCCTGCGTTCTGTTTTTATATCTGTTTAAGAATTTGGCTCTTTGTTAATGGACAGATCTTTAAGTAAGGTAAAAGAGATTTCCATTTCCTTTTGCCCAAAGGAAGGTTGAAAAGACAGTACATGAGAAGGAATATTCAAATGCCTTTCTCAAACAATCTACATTGCCTTGATTCATATAGACATCCCAAAGGAAGGTTATGTCTCTCTGAGGGCTACCCACAAATCGTGTGTCCTTCCAGGGAACTTGTCTGGCTATGATATGCACTGAGATAGCCGGATTTTATTTAGTTAAGCGACTGCAACCTCTGAAAGGAATTTACTTTTTTCCTTGACTGAGTTGAATCAATATAACCAAATACTGGAATTCTCCCTACTGGGCTTGACCTCTACCAGAAATACAGCTTAGCCACCCCTTCAAACCAATACCTTTCTGAGCCCAACAGACCAAACTCACTTTTCCAAAATTTCCCGAAGTCACTTCTAAAGTTTGATAGCACCATAGGTCCATAAGAGACTTTTTATCTCTCATGCTTTGAAATTCCTAAAAGCAGTTCATTAAGATGTGCATAACGATCTACACTGTTCAGCAGAGGTTGTTCTCATTCTCTTACCTCTTCTTTATCTCTAATCAATAAAACAATGCAATTAATTTCAGTGGTTAGAGCTGCTGAGCCTGTTCTTAAAGGGGATCATACAGAAAGCCTTGGCAATAGCCCTGAGCTCTTTGGTAGCTGATAAAATCCTTCTGGCTGGTGATCCAACTGAAGGCTCAGAATATTAGTATTATTTCTGATAACTATCAGAAAATGAGCAATCATGCATATGACTGGATCCGAAAAACTTTGGTAATGTGCATATGGGAAGCATATGGATCAATGACTTATATTTATTGGCCAAGAGCCATTTTCTTTTGGTTTTCATGTGTCTTGGAGAAATCCTGACACATACAAATCTTATCCTAGAAAAGGTTACTTAAAATGCTAACACAGCTTTTGAGTTATGAAGGACCTGTGAACTTGTGCTGTGTAAAATGTAAATGACTTGCACAGCAAAAAATGCAGTGCAACTTAGAGGAAGGAATCCACAGTAAATCATGAAGTTCTATTTAAGGTTCCAGTTTCTAAAATGAATGATGTTTTGCCACCAAGTGATATATCAATGTTCAAATAATTGTTTTTCGTGGCTCTTCACTGATATTTTAAGTTTGTAGATTACACCAAACTGGAATAAGTCACTTGCATTTTAGAATTTAATGTGATCTTGAAAATTAGAGAAGTGGCCTGAAGAAAGTAGGGTATAGTTCTGTAAAGAAAAATGCAAAGTACTACACTTAGATGGGAATTTAGACTTCTCCAATACAGAAGGACGCAGCAGTTGCACAGAAGAGGATCATGACTTGTAAGAAATAACAAGCTGAATCTAAGTCAGTAGTATCTTACTGTTGCTTTGCATTGTTTATTTATTAATTTGTTTTTCAGTCTGGGGTATGCCCTTTGAAATGCTGCCTGTGAGACATGCAAACCAGTTTTTCTGCCATACCTTGCATTTGTAAGGCCTCAACCAGAACATTGTGTTCAGTGTTCGGCATCCCATTTCAGGAGATATAGAAGCCAGATGGAAAGAGCCCAGAGGAGAAGAACAAGAATGACCAAAGGTTAAAAAAAAACAACCACCCATGGCCTACAAGGGAAGACTGAAGGAAGTGGGGATGTTTATTCTCTAGCAGAGAAAGACGAGGCAAGTGTACTGTTTTCAGACGTGCAGAAGGTAGCAGCAAAGAGGCAATCAATCATTCACCACATTCATTATGGATACGTGATATAACAGGATTAAACTGCAATAAGGGAGATTTAAATAAGACATTAGAAAGGCCTTCTTAATGGTTAGAAAAGTTAAGGACTGGAACAGATTGCTCAGGGATACCGTGAAATCTCCATCATTATCTAACCTTTCCTGCAAACTTCCAGACAGCTTTGAGACAGCCTGCAATGGCTGGTGACCATCCTGCATGGGCAGGAGGATGAGTGGGCAACATCAGACCTCTCCCCCTTACAGCCTGCCACAGTTGTACAGTGCAAGACCAACTGGAGTTCATTATGTATTCAAAATCACTCCTAAATTTACATCATGAAGAACTAAAAGCTGAAATGAACAAGGTTGTTTCAACCAATACTGTCCACTATTGATTTGCCCTTTTCCTATAACGTGGCAACAGGCACATTTTATGGCATGAGGAGGGGCAAGTCACATGCTTTTGCTCTGAAAGTTAATAATACAAGCTCTTGAATAAAACAATATGGAAACTGTGTAACCTGGATCTTATAAGTGAAATGAAAAAAAAGCTGACTACCCACCTGAAGGAGTCAGTCATTTTCTGAAGGCTGGATCACAGATCTACGTTTTTCTCCAGTTCTGTAGAGAAAAAGGCATGCTTCTGCTTTTATCACTTAATGTACAAG
>NC_138663.1:32931105-33068605 GCF_964273445.1 Streptopelia decaocto | reverse complement strand
GAATTACTTAATTTATTATCCCAGCATATTCTTGAGGTGAGGGGATGCTATCATACCCGTTTTACAGATAAGTAAAGAGGCATAGTAAATTATGTACCCATTTGGACTTTGAGAAGCAGGGGATATGATTAGTACTTGAGGAATAGCCTCACATTACATTATGAAAATCTTAATATACAAGCACTACCTTTACTGAATTCAGATATAAAAATATTTTGTTTATGTCACAGCTCTGCTATTCTCAATATACTTTTTCTTCCCACCCTACCACAGGGGTAAAAATATATATTTTCACCTAGCTATGCTTGGAACACTGACATCTGTTTTCAGACTTCTTTCTTTTAAGGTAAGAAATTGATAGCAGTTGTAGGTTGTCGTCTATTTGTGGGGAAAGTGTAAAGATATTTGCTGACACTAAGGTGATGCTAAGTGAGACCTGTGAACTTTTTGTTCCATCTCAAGTTGTAAAAGGTTTGCGCTGTAGTCAGGTACAACTGATCTCCATTTCAGTCTTGGCTCTTTTGTACTGAGACACAGGCACACATTGAGTATTCCCTTCACCAACTATGTCTAGTATCTGGATATTTTGCCCAGTTCTCTGCTTTCTTGTTTTGAGATACCTGTTCAATCTTTTGGAACATTTCTTCCTACCTCTTCTACCAGTCTTTCTCCTCAAACGTAGTTTCTAGTTATGCTGTCTGCCCCATAACCTGTCTTCATTAATCCCTAATGCTCATTCCCTTCCTTACATGAGACTTTTTGCTCCTTTCTATTTGCCTTACCACTAGTCAGGCCTGAAATTTGGTAGGACACACCTGAAGCCTGGCAGGACAAATTCAGGTCCTGCTTTCCTCCACCTGTACTTCCCAAACTGCTGTACATAGGACTGGTCCATATCCTCTCTGTATTTGAATCGGGCAAATTCCTCTTCCTGTATCAGCTTAGAGCTGTATCATCTCTGTGATAAAGGATGCTGAGTGGAGGTGGGATCACTTGGAAAGTTCGCAGCTAACACCAAGAAGGTTGCACTGCATGTATAAAAAGTGTTTTCCTTTTTCCCAAAGGCTTACAATTTGTCCATGTAAGGAAGGATTTGCACAAGAATAGAAAAATAGCTATCCCAGATATCAAATCAGCTGCTGATACCATGTGTCCAATCTGTACTTTGAAAGAGAAGGGTGAGAGTACTGCAATTTTGTAAAACAAATGTTGCCCAATCTCTTTGGAACATAAACAAAACAACCCCTTTTCCCTTGCCCTCTCCCGTATTTTGGAAAGACCCCCAATGATTCAGACTGAAATCTTTCAGAAAATCAATAAACCTTCACTAGATCCTGAATTTTGATCATTTCAATCTAAAAAAATAAGGCTTGGGAAATGATAAGTAATCAGGAACCAGGAAAGTATGACAGTATGTCTCTTTTATAACAAGCACTGTTATCTGCCTGGATTACAACTAAATAAAAAACAAACGAAATCAACCAACCAAAAAAACCAAACCTCAGACCAACCAACCAACCAAACCAAAACCAAAACCAAAACCAAATTAAAACCAAACCAAACCAAAGCAACAAACACCATCACCACCAAAAAACTCAGAAAAAAACAAGAAGTCATTTTTAATATGCAGTTTCCTAATTATCTTTGAAGGTTGTGTGTCCAAGATACTCTTCAATCATGACACCTTCCCTGCTTTTCCATTGTTTAAGGGATTGTGGCTGAGGATTTTCTGAGTTGCTTCCATGGGCGGTATTTACTTACGTGGGCCCTGTAAGATTACAATATATGGTCCAGTGAGTGTGGGTGGAGTGGAAACCATTTCCTCTCTCTAATTCTCCAATTCTTTCATTCCAAGGAGGAATGCAAGCAAAATAGCGGGCAGCTGGCCCCATTATACCTGCGGAATGAAAACCAAGGAGAAAAATGTCTTTAAAAAAACCCACAAACAAACAAAACCAACAAAACAAACTACCAACCCCCCAAACAAAACAAAACATAACAAAAAACCCCTTTTCCTCAACATAGGTAGACTAGCCAGGAGTTTACACCTCCATATGTGACATGAACAGTCTTTCCTGTTTTCCTTGACAAATATTTTTCCTGGATTTGCACTGCTGCTAAGATTCTATGCCCTGGAGCTTACAAGACACCTGTGTAGCAGAGCTTATAGTTGTCCTGTATGTGACTTCTGCTGAACAAATTCTGTTCCTTTAACTCAAAGGCTTTTCTAGTCCTTGCTCACCACACAAGCAGTACTCAGGGATCAGGGGAGGCAGAGAATCAGATCTCTTTCTCATAGGCAGTATTAACAGTATGCACTATCCCACTTAGGGGTTACAAGGTGGTTTTTTATTATTTACAGATGGAAGAAGCACCGAGTGGAAAAATGACTTATCCAAGGTCGCGCGAGGAGTTTTCCTGGCTAGGAGTAAAACCCCTGCCTTTCGCTTCATGTGCTCTAACCCCCCAAATAATTTTATGAACAGACTGGAAGCTCCTTTCTGAGGCAGGACTGGTGCACATGCTTCTGACATTTATGTTTCTGGGATCTGTAGGAAGTTCCAAATTATACTATTTTAGCTTTTAAATTAATATTGTATAAAGTGACAAATAATTCAGGATCAGAAAAGAAAAAGTCCTCCCTCTTGCTCTCTTAATGGTGTTTTTCTAGAGTTTTTCTGTGTTTCCAAATCACTGATTTCTACTTCCATTTATGTTCACATGCTTATGGGCTTGATTCTTCTGTCATTCCCTGACTGCAGCCACGTGACAGCATAACGATAGTGAGAAAGCCTGCAGGTTTTCTTACCAAACTGCTGCAAACCATTTAATAGATTGGAATAAATGGTTAACCTTCCACTTTGTTATGTAAGATGATGAACATAGATTATTTATAGAGGCTGCTGTCTCTAAATTTGTTTACTGTCACATGGAATGTGTATCTGTCTTTCACGAGTCTCTGTCAAAACTCCTTGGAAAAAATCAACCTACTATCAAATGTTAAGAACCCAGTGGTCCTGTTGTGTGTTGCAGTTGACAAGGATGAAAAATGACATATTTATAATAAAACAAATTAGAATGAGTAATTGTGTGTATATATATATAGCTACCATGCTCATATGTTTATATCTAACTGATGCCAAAGGAAATAATGAAATACCAAATTACTGTAACATAAAGGCTTCATTTCAGCATTTCCTGATAATACTTTCTATTCTCAGGGCAGGAGCTACTTAAAATATGTGGCCACAATATTCTTCCAAAAGAAAGAAGTAGTCATGAAAGTTAAAATTTGCTTTCCCCTGTGTATCTTCTGTAACTGACCTTTGTGTGAAAGAAGTGCAGCCAAGTAAAAATCCTCCTACCCTGAACCAAACGTAACTGAGCAGAAGTACAGGATCCTTGCAGTCCGCTCTCCTCATCTACTTGTATTTCTGAGAGAAGGAGCCATCATCCTCACTGCACTCCATACTGGAACCGTGGGATCTGTGCAACTGCAGGGTTCTTCTGGCCTGCGCTGCAGGGACCAGTGTGTCACTTGCCAAGGTCTCGACAGCTCTCCGGAGCAGCCCTTTCTGCTCCAGCCGAGTCCAGGATGCAATGGGAGCAGGAGGCCAAGCACTGCTCCTTCCTAGGCACTGGTCCTCCTCATCTGGTGCTCCTCATGCTCCATCGGTGCTATGGCCCTGTGTGTATAGATGTGCCTGGTCCTGCCAGGAGCTAGTGCAGTTAGAATGACAGAGTTTAAATTGTAAGTGATGGGAAAAATTCTTACCCAGAAAATGTTTCTGAAAATGCCTGATGACTTACCTGATTTCTATTCTACACAGCCTATCACCTCTTAGTACATATCTGCTGCCAGGAATGAGTTGGTCCAGCTGCAAATAGGTTGGGTAGAGACTGTCAGAAGAAAGGGGAATTGCAGCTTCAAGCAGTCCACAGGCATGTGCAACACTGGCATTGAGAAGACTTTTCCTCCTGACTCCTCTCTGATCTCCCTGGCCACAAAACAGAAGAGAAGGAAGAACAACTTGAGCAGAGACAAAGTGACCAAGGAAAGGCCTGCTATGAAGCATAATAGTTTGTGTTTCTGATTCACTCCATGATGTTATAAGACTCCAAGCCTAACTGGTCTTGTGGTGGTGTGGTATGGTTGCCCCATTCAGCCGCATCCCTTGCTGGGGGGTTCATAAGTCTGTCTGAAGTGCACGTGACTGGCTGTTCAGTAGCCTTAAGGCATATCCAAGTAACATCCAACTATTTTCTTATTGGGTGTCTAACATAGCAATGTATATGGTGTTGAAAGAATGAAAAAGGTGGCAAAAATGGTCTAGAAAAAAATGGCTTAGGCTAAGAGAAAACCTGAGGAGAAAAAAGTGAACAGTGTATAAAAAAATGAAAGCCCATCTGGAAGGAACTAATTGACTTTTCCACAAAAATGGCTCTAATTGCTTTTCTCTGCAACGACAAAGAAAAATGTGAAGCCTCAAAGGAATGGGAGATATAGGAATGGAAACAATTCTGAGGGTTGGCTACCCTGATGAAAGGAGGAAGATCCCAGGGGGCAAAACATTCAGCATTTCAAGTGCACTGCACAGACTTGTCTGTCACTCAGCAAGAGAGAAGAGAGGGCAAAGTTTTCCTCAGCTCTGAAATGGGCCAGAGAAAGCTTTCTGTTCCCATCCCTTCTGGTTTATGTTTCTCATTTATTTGACAAGGAGACTGTTAATAGTGCTGTTTTTTTTTAATTTTTTTTTTTTTTTTTAAGTCAGGTGAAAATATATCTGTAAGAAGAAAAAAAGAGAAGAAAACCCAAGACTATGCTTTTCTTAATGTTATCTAATGGTTGTGTTGGAGTTTTCAGTTGTTAGGTATGCAGGTATTTTAGTTTATGTCTGTTCAAAAATGAATGAACCATCACATGAACACATGGAAAACTGTATGTGACATTAAGAAATGTTATAATTTTGTGTCAGCAGCTAGCAATGGTCCTTCAGAACTGACAATTTCTATCAGTGAAAAATTGTCCTAGACTTTGTAGTGGAACATATGAACCCTGAAGGAACCATTACAGTCAGACTCATTAGCAAATGCTCATTTCTTTAAACTACAGACAGAATATGTTGACAGTGAAACTTAATTGCCAAGAATGTATTTGATTTAGAATTACTGATCCAAATACTGGGAGACATTTACAGGGAAGCATGTTGCCACATCATCTTTCTTATTTAAATGGGGACATTAATCATCATACTACAAATCCAAAGCTTCCCAAGAATAGTTCAGCTTTATTTATTTATCTATTTATCTATTTATTTATTTATTTGGTTAGTTAGCTAGTTAATGTGTATAGATTTTGAACTATAGCTATTTCATCTTTCTTCTCTCCTAACATGGCAGTAATATTTTCTATTCCCCACTGTCAGGTCTACCATGTAAGTGTATGTAAATGTACAAGTCACTAACTTGAGATTAAGCAGCAAGTAGCCATACTGAGCTGTAGTAACTATTTGCTTGAATTAGCCTGAAATAATGCAGTTAAAATGGTGTGGTTGTCTGTTTCTTTGTCAAGTGGCGGAGTATATCTTTAGAAAGGAAAAACTGTCAAAGGAAATGAATAAGAAGACATCAGCTCTGCGGAATATGAAAATATATGTGTGACTATGAATGTATGCTAGTTGGACTGATCAGTCTGACAGCTGCAAGATTACTCAAAGTTATACTTGAATATCTTCTGGAACTGAAGCCTGAAATCTTAAGGGTTACATCCAGATAAGGCCTTCTGCAGCTGTGGAGACTCCAGGTCCAGTCCAGTGGTGTGAAGGGCTGATGGCAGCAAGGAAGCCCTGCAGAACCACACAAGCTGATATTGTAGGAGACGGCAGCTTAAAGACTCACAGCTGAGATTTTCCTTTGTACTTGGGATTCTCAATCACATTCAGAGCTAATATAAAACTAAGTCCAGCCAAGATTTTAAAGGAGTTGTTCATTTGAAGTAATGACTATTTATAATACTTGTGATGTGACAAATATTATAATGTTAAGTAGAATGAGGATTGTTAAAGTCTACAGTGCTAGTGAATAGGTTGATTTGATGTTTTCTCTGTAGTGACCATTGCATATCCTTTAACGGGAGAGATCTGTGTTTTGGAGTCACATTGTTGCCTAAGTAGTCTCACATTTATCAGATGATTTTTCAAAGGAACAGAAAAACTGAACAGCAAAGAGATGGGAAAGACAGTGGAAGCTCAAGTCAGAGTCTTTGAAAATGTTATCGTTAATTATTTTTTAGGTAATGTGTAAATATTGTCCAAGAAGTTCAGTCTATTGTTTAACAAGTTAATATTTTGTCTTTGCCCATTAGCAAATATTTGACTCATACAACTCAAATCATTGAAAGTGTGCTTCAAGTATGAACACGTGTGGAACTAATTTTTGACTGGTGTCCTTATCATGTGGTAGATTTTCAATGATTAGGAGGCATCGAATGAGTCACTTCATAATGCAAGGTTAAATAAGGATGACCTTTACTAGAGTTTATTCTGTCCTGAAGGCAAAGAGGTCGCAACACGGGTTTTTCTCCATTGCTCTGTAAATTCACCTTAATTTTGACCACCAGCAGTAGCCTCTAGTTAGGCAATAGGGAATTTTAGTTTTAGACTTAATTAATTTTTAGTCATGCTTTGACATTGGATGCTGGCCTTACTGCCATGGTTGTAATTTGTGGTATTTGTCAGTTACATGACAAAGTGAAGTTGATTTGAATTAAAGGCTAGCAAAGGCCACCAAACTCAAGTCAATTATAAGCAATAAATCCAAAGATGGTATAGTATTTGTTGTTTATCTTGTTGTAGCCAGATTTTATTTTCCAAAAGCAAACATGCTTCATATCTGTACTGTACGCCTTTACTGTTAGTTCAGTTTTTATCACAGTTATTTGACACAGCATCACTCATGTCCGTGGGGCTGTGTTTGCTTATAGCAGCGGATCTTCCAATTCCAACAGGAAAGTTTGTTACTTTTGCCTTGCAGACTAGTTTCTTTCTTCTGCAGATAAACACACTATAACATTTCTGAAAAGACAGAATCAAGGAGGAGACCAGTGAACTGAGTAGATGTGGGTGTTGGACAGCAGAAGCAGCACTTCCACAGAGCTATGGCTTTAGTATTAGGTAGCTGCTAAATACCAGCCTCCTGTGATCCACACCTGGGTCAGCCCTTGCTGGTGGAGTCAGAAAGTGATGGCATAGCATTTTGCACTCAATTTGAAGAGCTTAAGGAGGCTCAAGGACCAGGGTGGCAAGGCTGAAGGTGATGACAAAGTGTCTCTGATGAGTCTGGCATTAGTACTGAGCAACATAATGACTATAATGGCACTGAAGCTGATGAAAAGCAGCATCAGGAAGAACAATCAAAAAGAGATGCAAAAAACTACAGGGGGAGTGGGAAGGGAGGATGACAAAGTACAGCCAGCCCTGAGTAACAGTGTGACTGTCTGCCCTGTGGCACTGTTTAATAACCGGGATTCCCTGACATGGGACAGTACAGGCAGATCTCCCCAGCATGATCTCTGGCAAACGGATGGAGGGGACATGGTTCAATGGAAACCCAAGGGGGAAGGACAGGGCCATTCAGTCAGTTTGTGAGGATATTTGTCGACCAAGTTGAAGAGAAGAGCACTACTGAGAAGAAAAGTGCAGGGCTGGCTCACTGAGGAGCAGAATGGGTCGCTGATGGTGGCAGAATTACTAGACACGGACAGATAATGTTTGTTTTGCCTTGCTGAAGTCAGAAGGCCATCTGCTTTGATGAAAGTTGCATGACATTTTAATATAAGTGTAAAGCTAACTGAAATTACAGGGAATTCAACAGCTGAAAGCAAAATCATTTTTCATTCCTTCTGGGAGGAATAAATCAAGCCCGAGTAAATGTGGCAGTTTCTTGATGCAGAGGAAAGAATAGGTCAGCATGATTTCTAAACATTCAAAGATTCATCTGGCCAAAGCAAAAAGCAATTCAAACAATGGATCCTCAACTGAATGCAAACATGCCAAGCCTCTATGATATTTGGAGAAGATGTTTTTGTTTAATGTATATACATGTGCATATATTTTTACCTATAGATATATAAAAGGTACAGAGGTGAAGAATTACTTCAAACAAAACACTGTTATTGTTAGAAGAGTTTAGCATTAATTCAATTAGGAAAAATATTTAAAATTATATTTATAGTCATAAGGCAGTTACTGAAGAAAATATTTTGTAGCTTCCTAAAAAACTTCACAAAACTCTACACTTTCTTCCCTTATCAACTCTATAATCTGTCATTCACTGGAAAATGACAGGTTTTGGGGGGCAGCTTTTCTAGTGGCATGTGTAATAGGGCAAATAACCTGAAATACATTAAAACTCTTGTAGACATTATTATTACAGGCTGTACATTGTGCAAAATGTTTCTAGGGGAAAAATTCTTAAACAGTTCAGTGCTCTTGTTTCTCTTCAGCTGAATGGCAAAAGTATCAGCGTTTTGATATTTAACTCTGCATTGTGGTCACAGGCAATGCTTGTGTTTGCAATCAAGGAGCTAAATGTCAGCACTCTGCTTTTTATTCAGATGTGAACACAGAGGTCCTGGTGCCGGCTCTTCGGAGATGTGACCTACATGTCTAGCATGTTACTGATAATACATTTTTAAAGACAGAAAGGTAAAGGAAAAATTGAGATTCAAACCTAGCTATAGCAGTTAAAGAAAAATGGCTGCTGGGAAAAGGGTCATGGCTTCAGGAGTTGCTTCATTGCAATCTTATGCCTTCTGTCTGTAAAGACATATGCAGACAGTTAACAGAGGGTTGGTCAAAGTACAAGATATCCTAAAGAAAAAAACACGATCTCCCACACAAGCAACCCCTTTTTTCTTTAATGTTGAGCTTTTTTTCTTTGCTGAGGTGAATACCAAAGACTATTGCATTTCATCCCTCTTTGCTCTCCTTCTTTCTATAAAAAGAAAAGGAGACAGGATATTTTTTTATTTGGCAAAAAATCTCCAGAAAATTTAGAGCAGAACTTCCTCCTGCCCAAAAGCTGTATTTCCATTAAGACATTCAGTTTTATTCACTTTGGCCTGATACCTGACTCTATGAACTATGCAAAGTGATAAGGATGTATGTAAATCTTCGAAGGTTTGGAGCTATACTCACTGATTTTTGTTGGACCAACTGGATATCAGAGCATGAGTTTTTAGACCATTGTTTATCTTAAAAAAAGTTATACTAAAAGAAATCTTCTGAGCAGAGCCTCTCAACTGTATTATTATCCTGTTTATCCACCCATTCTTTCCCCAAATTCCAGTTTAACTCTGTTTTGTCTTTTTTTTTTTTTTTTTTTTCTTCCTAGACACGTTTTGGCATTGACAATTTTTCTGTATTGCTGATTTTTTAATTCTGACCTACTCAAGCCTTTTGTTAAAGGTACTTCTATTCCATGACCAGATGATATACCCTACATGTCCCAAGTCAATGGTCATAGCTGTTGCAAAGTATCATCAATCTGTGTCCAAGCCATGTTAGTCCAGTCCCAAAATGTTACACTTAGTTTTCACATTTTCCACATTTTTTACCTCTGTCTTGTTACTTTTCTTTTTCTTTTTTCCCCCTTTCCATTACCAAGTACTGCAAACACCTGTCTCTAGCATGTTTAGCCACCATCACCACACATGCCTTCCTCTTTCATTAAATACCTGTAAGATGAACTAAGTAAGACTGATCTAAATAACTAACACATTGTGTAATGGTTTTTATCTGGTTGCAAGCATGCTGGAATTAGGTCTGACAGCAATTAAATGTTCTCAGATTATCACATGTGTGAATTGAACCTGATCTGCTCTGCATACTTTGTATCTGCCTTTGAACATTGGTTTTTACTGACTGTGATGGGCTGGGCAGTTCTTACTGGTTGGAATGCTCAAAAAAAGCAAGACATCTCCAGCTACCTGAATAATGGCCACTGATTATGTAAAGAAAATTTATGATCCTTTAAAACAAAGGATTCAACAACTTGCTTTAATGATTTTTCCACTTAATGTATCAGAACTATTGGTTTGTGCAAGTTAATAAGTTAATTTTGTTTTCTTTCTCTCTTGTTGGCACTGACTCTTGTTGAGAATATATGCAGAATGATGACTACTTAATCAAGGCACTGATATGACAAACTGGTATATATGAGATTTTCTAGCCCATTATGATTAGATATGGGAACATACCCTAGGGGAGCTCAGCAGAGATTTCCAGAGCCTGAATATATTCATGATAGGGATGGGAGTACCTCTAAACTAAAGATTTGCAGAGAAAAGTTTCCAGATTTCTTCCTGGTGCCAAGGCAGGTTCAACTGGTAGATGTTGTAGGAACATTTCTGAAGCAGATGAAGTGCTTATTCAGCAAAACTAAAAATTTCTTTAGTAGGAAGAAATTTCTCAATGCAACTACAATATGAGTAACTTTTTCTTAGTTCTTTGCATGACTTTCTGTGCAAGCGATTATATGAGATGTACATTATGGAAATATAATGTAAATGAAGTATATAATCAACATAACCTACCTAAAACAATATATCTGCATCTGTGTGGGTGAAAGAGATGTGAAAATTTTGGGACTAAGGAGTGAAGACAGTCTGGTGTCAGGATCTTTGCACAGAAAAAGATGTTGAGGAATTTTTGGGCTGGTGTCCGGGACAAGTGTCAGGTGTTGGACACATCCAGGGTTATGGAACTGAAAGCGGGAAGGCTTTCTGAGTGTGTTGTGGATGACAAAATCATTCTGCAGACATGGGACTGCTGTTTTAAGTGATGGTACCTCAAGCTACTGATAGTGTCAAGAAGTTTGTGTGTTTCCACTGTTTAAAGTATTGAAGATCTTTTACTGGTGGGTTTGACATGACAACTCAATGGAAGAAGCTCTTGGCAAGAAGAGAGCACCACTTACCACTTGGGAAACCCTTAGTGGAAATGTGATGGAGAGAATTACTGCCTTCTATGCCTGTTTTGAAAATGTCTAGCATAGGATAGTTACTGCTTCAGTCAGCTCCTCTCTTGAGTTTTTAAGACTTTTACCCCTCTTGGCCACAAACGGTGCCAAATGACAATTTAATCGGATTTTCTGCCACACGATGGCACTGCAATCCTTTAGATAACAACGAAGGAGGGTGGCAAGCTTTATTTTCTCTTTCTAGACACAACGTTCCAGAATATCGGCACAAAACAGTGCTTTGAAGAGACTGTTTCCAACAGCTTTGAGAGTTTAATGAAAAAGGGCATGGCAGTTATTTTAACTGTTGTTATTCACAATTATGGTCAAAATAATTCACCCTATGCCTGAGCATGTACAACTGCTGTTTAATTATTGGGCACATAAAAATAGTTCCATTAAATAAATTTGTACGGCAAATGGGGGATTTTGTGGTGATACACTTTATATGCATCCCAGATGGCGGCAATATATGGATGGCTTATTATAGCACATCTCTTTTGCATGTACCTAAATGCAATCTCCTGCTGCCTGGAAGACAGTTGGATCTCTGAGTGTGCCTAAGTGCTTTGTGGAAACAAGATCCTAGACCACTTTCTAGTTTGACATCTGGCACTTCTTAGCTTCCTCAACCTCGCTGCTGCAGTGTAAAATTAACTGCAAGAGCATTCTTGGGATTTATTTCTCTTTTGTCAACGACCCAGAAGTTTCCATGTAGGTACCAGCTGGCTAAATTCTGTGAAGAAATGAAGAATCCCAGCTCAGAGAATGAATCAAAGATGACAAGGTAAGAAAATAAGATGAGCCAAGGACCTCAGTTCATTCCTCCAAATGCTTTATGATTTGGAAAGTTCCTTGAAGTTGTTTTCCATTCTTTTTATGTACAGCCAAAGGTGCTCAAATATAGTTTGAAAAGGTCAACTTGAAAACCTGCTTTGTTGTTAAGGGTTTAAAAAACAATGCCTGCCATCAGTACACAATCAGCATATTATAAAGGCAATTAAGACACAAATTTTGTCTAATTAAGTACAACAAGATATGCCAAAGTGTCTCATTTTTCTTGTTGTATTTACTTGCAAAGGCTACTTCAGGTAGTACATGGTTAAACTCTGGGCTTGGCACTCACAAGCACCTGAGTGCAGTTCTGCTCACTGCCATGCTTCTCTGTGACCTTGGAGTTAAGGAGATGCAGAGAAAAACAGGGAGAGTCGTTTTTCTCTCCATGCCTCAGTCCTTGTCTCTGAAAGCAGAATTTCAATTCATCCCTACTTTCTCATCTGAATATCCCACCTATTTCGAACCTAAGCACTTCAAATCCTTCTGTTTCTGTACATTTGCAAAATTTACTTGACTAAATTGTATTTTCCAGCTACTACTGTGATACTGCTAACACTGCAATTGAATTCACTATCCTTGTAAGAATTAAACTTGGGTGTGATTTGGCAATCTTGTGTTAGATAAGGTTTTATCATACCATTTCAGTGTTATACACTTTCTTTATTCAGGTGCTTGCTGATATGGAGATTTTTTTCCCCCCTCGGAATACTTCAACTCACCATTTTTCTCTAACAACAACACATTTCTTTGGCAGTATAAAGTGTTACAAACAGGCTTTTTATTTAGCTGAATTACTGTAAACAATCAGGACAGGTGTAAGTGAGGTTAACAGGAGCTACAGTGATGTGCATGGAGGATTGCAGTCTACTACATGCTCTACAACTGATAAAACAGTTCAGCTTTTGGGGACTTGCTCTCAGAAGGTTGATCTTTGTTCATAAAAATAATGCACTGTTGATGCGTGAGAGCCACAATATTTTCTAGTTTAAACTTTCCCAGGCAAGCAGGCCACAAAGCTTCCTTCAGTGTCTGGCAATGGCTGTAGTCCCTGCCACGCGTTCTGTGTCCACCTCCTTGACAGCCACCCTACAGCTGTCTGGTGCAGCATTCCCTGCTTCTGGATCTACTGTGGGTATCTGCAGGTAAACCCTGGCTGCTGCCAGGAGACAAACCCTGGCACAGAAGGCAGACAGCAATGACCCGCTAGTGGCAGAACAATAATAGGGTTCCTTTCCCAGCTTTCTCCAGTCTACCAGTTTGGGCAGGTTGGAAGCTGTGGGATGGATAAGTTGGGTCATCTGTGCCTTTCTGAGGACCCCATGCCACAAGAGGAGATGGACAGGACATGGAGCAGACAAGTCTCAGAAACAGCAGCAACATGGTGCTGCCTCCAGAACGAGGTGTTTGCTGTGGGACAGCTGCTGGGGACCATCCAAGGATGGTCTGGAAGGAAGAGGGATGTGGTTGCTGGACATCTTGGGTTGGTTGGTTAGTTGGTTGGTTGCAGACTGACCATCTCCACCTTAAGGAAATCGCCAAGTTGGGAATGGTATATTTGTAAATAGAAAATAAAAATTCTTGGGCTTACAAGTAATAAATGATGCCCCCTTTTTTTTAGTAGTCATCTTGTCTCTCTGTTTTGCACTGTATGATGAAGAGCATGAATGCATGAGACCTAGTTGGAAAGAGCTGAGTTAGTGTCAAGAACACCTACACTTGTTAATGAAGCATGAAATAAAACTGTGTTTTGTAGCAAAAGAAAATTAATATTGGCCATGAAACTTTGTGTTTTATAAATTGGAATAAGTGTATCCAGTGCAGTATATCACTTTTAATAGATTACATTGCTTTAGTAATCTTAGAGAACTGACCCTTCAGTGTATGTCTGCAGCCTATAGCACTACATACCACTAAGCCTGCCTGATTATAAAAGACCATTTGAACCAATTTTTATGATCAAGCTGAAGTCTGCCGTGTTTTAAATTCTTCATACTGAGATTGTAGCCTCTCAGCAAAATTATTGTAACAGTTATGGCTAAAGCAGCTCATCCATTTATTGAGAAAGAGATTGTTTTTGCCCAGCAGCCTAAAGAAGGAGACCAGAGCCTGGGGAGGAAGTGGGAAGTCACTCGGCAAGGACATGAGGAAAAGTCTGGATGACTCTAATGTGAAGACTGAGACTGGGTATTACTTGGGAGGAAGAGACAGACCGGAGAGAAACTGAAGGACTGGACTCTTCTGGAAGGAGAATTAGCACTGAAATAAGAAACTCGAGATGTGGAAATACAGATTTTGTATAAAAGAAAATACGATTGAACTGAATGGAGAGGAAAGAGACTGACGCAGAATCTTGAGAGGAAATTAGAAAGAGCTACAGAAATAGCAAAAACATTTGTGCTTGTTAGTGAAGAGCCGGAGGTAAAATAGTCTAATGATAGGAAAGCATCCACTGAGAAGCAAGCTTGGAGGAAATGGTCAATGAAGGTCACATATCCCTCTGTGCTGGGAAGTGAACATTAACAGCAAACATCTTTAGACTACATGTATATGTCACCTGAAACTTGTTACTAATTTTCTAATGTATAGATGTTTGTTGCAGAATATTAATTCCCCTCTTAAAAAAACCCACAAAACACAACAACAACAAGAAAAACACAAACAAACAAACAAAAAACCAACCAACCAACCACAAGAACATAAGTACCATACTCCAAAGAAGGGGTTTCTCAGGTTAGGGAAGGCATTCTTAATCAAGGAGGAGAAATACAGACATGTAGATGAGGACTAATACCTGATTTCTTGCACACTCTGAACCCTTCTTGGACAACAATTATTAATTTCCATCTTGGCTTTTATTAGCACATCAGAATGTTTCATGCATTCAAAGGGATCTTCACAAAAGTCCTGTGAGATATGTGTGGGAGAGGGTAATCAGGATCTCCTTCCTCAGGTGAAGACTTCAAGCATAAAAGCTTGAAGACAAAAGTACCCACTGGTTCTGAGAAGTTTAGGAACTGGTTTTCAGAGCACAAGCTCTTTTCTGACTGACACAGTTTCCATTCAGGAATCTGCCTTATGTTTTGGCTGGGGCATAAAGAAGTTCCCCATTGCCATGTTTTTTATCCAGCTCACTTCACAAAATACAGTGCTGCCCTTATCAGAACTGGAAATATGGTTATTTGGTGAACCACACACCCTCGCACCTAACAGAAAAGGGAAGATTTGGATCCAACTTCCAGGAGGCTGACCCAAAGGTAAGAGATTGCTCATGGCAGTTCCTCCCCTCATCTTTGTAGCTCTCTCTGTGGTTTCCTCACTCCAGAGGTACTCTGACTTTTCTGTTCCTGAAGTATTAGTTCCTACAAATCACTTTAAGATGGTGTTACCCATGTTTTCTGCGGCTTGTCCCCCCTTTGACATTTCCTTCTACAGGATTTGCAGGATGCATGCTGTGCATGAACTGCCTGTGGATCCTTGGCAGCACCTCACATTCCCTCAAACAACACAAAGTTCCTTGTCAGGTACTTGAATCAACATCCAGGCATTCCAAATACACCTCTCCTCAGATTGCTCTGTTATTTTCTCAAAAATCCCCTGTGTATATACATTAGACGCAGGGGACTGAGTCTAACCAGGTGTAAAGAAGAGTCGTATTCAGGAACTTACTGAGCTTTGAAAATATCTGTTTACTGTGCATGAAAACAGATGCAGAGAAGAGCATTTGATTTAAATAATGTGCACTAATAACTTTCCTTCCTTATGCTTCTACTAAATATTTACCAAGCAATTTTACTAGAGCCCAGACCACCTCCATGCATTTGATATGATGATCCTTACTAGTTACTGGGCTTTTGTCTTCTCCTTTACTGGCCAGCCTGGGCCATGGGCTGCGATGCCACCCATCAGACCTTGTCCTCTTTCAACACCACAGCCACGCAGACTAACAAGTGCCTGAAAAGCTCTTGTTCCGTTTTGTATCTTGTCAATATCCGCCTAAAAAAACCCAGTTCCTCTAGCGCTAAACATACATTAAACAAGGTTATTATGACTGGAGGCTGAAAAGTCACACTTGGTGACCTGAGTCAGGTTGCTATTGCTTCTCTCACCTTTGAGTGCCTTCAATACTAGCAGACAAACTTTTTACCAGGAGCTTCTGTTACTATGATATAAACATGCAGAGACAGTGTGTAAAAGTTTCTAAAATTACAAGCGTGTTTTATTGTATATCCAGTCATAAAATGACTTTAGCAATCAATGACTATGTTTGCATCATTTGGACAGATTTTGCAGGAAATGGATAATTCTTGCTTTAATTTTTATTTGCGTTGTTTCTGAGGAAGGTCATTAATTCAGCTTAGCCAATTAAAGTCTGAGGAACTGCATCTTTCCTCCCTGAACCAGAGTAATTACACTGCTGCAGCACTGGCTGTGGTCACCCCTGCTAATAAAAGCCTGGAAAATGCAGTCACAGAATCCTTGTCCATTATACAATACTTGGGAATTCAGCAATTAATACATACAGTTTTTTTAAAATAGGATGGAATTGTAAAGAAAAGCATATTCGCTAGCATAATGGAGAAGCACATACTGATTTCTGCTTTGCTTTTTCTGAAGTTAGTTTATAACAAAACAAAACAAACAAAATCCAAATCTGCAAGACCCTATTTGCATCAGGGCAAGCAGAACAAAATTAGGCTCAGCGTTAACCATCAGAATTATTAAAGGCAAAAGCCAAAAACTGGAGAAAACACATCTGACCACTTCACAGAACCACAGAATGGTTGGGGTTGGAAGGGATTTCTGGAGATCATCTAGTCCAACACACCTGCTAAAGCAGGTTCACCTGGAGTAGATTGCACAGGAATGCGTCCAGGTGGGTTTTGAATGTCTCCAGAGAAGGAGACTGCACAACCTCTCTGGGCAGCCTGTTCCAGTGTTCCGTCACCCTTGAAGTAAAGCAGCTTTTCCTCATATTCAGACGGAACCTCATGTGCTTCAGTCTGTGCCCGTGAAGGCCACTTCACTTGTTCTTTTCTGCACCATTTCACCGTTTCTTTTCTTCAACTACTCTCTTCTCCATCTCCATTTGGGATACATTGGGAAACGCATAAAACCCAAAATGACTGAAATGAACACAAGTATAGAAAGAAAGAAGCAGATGCAAGAGTACAAATCTGTTGAAGTAAAGACATCAGAAGGCAAAGAATTCAAAGAGCATAATAGAAATTATTACATGAATTCGGCTGACAATGTGATTTGGGGTCTTTCACCATCACAGCTGAGAGTCCTTCACTGAATGAATTATAAGCATTTGGGTACAGTATCTGTTACCATTTCTATGGGAAAGGAGATCTTCTGAAAATGGGCCTAGTTATTTTGCAGCTGATATTTTCAGTGGAATAAAAATAGCCTTTGTGGGGGAAGAGATCATGGAGAGTGGCACAAAGCAGGGACTCGTGGGTGTAAGCCTGAAGGACTGGTGGAGAAGCTGCTCTCTCTGCTGCAGCAACCTCCTTCTAAGGTGAACATATGCTGTGCAGCCCCCAGAAAAGCAAACAGTTTGTGGGAGGTGTTTTTTAAGTCAGATTCAAAGAAGCTTTAGCAAACCTTCCCTGTCAGCAGTATGGTACACAACCTCCTCATTGGTCTATGACCCAAAAGGCTCCTCAGTGAATCACCACCCAGGGCTAAGAGAAGCTGCAGGCTCTGGCTGAGACTTTAGCAAGTTGGGTTAGAAGCAGCTGGGATCTCCATATAACCTGTCTTTAAAGTGCAGTGAGTATGTGCTCAAGTTTACTCAGGATTCAACTTTCTCACCTTCTTTGCTGACCCTGGCTTCTACCAGCACTCTATGTAGTCAGGTTAATGTTGCCTTGGGTTCAACTAAAAGTCCTGCCTTTTCACCTCTGACACACTATGGCCGTACCCTTTGCTACCTATGATTTCTTATTTATTTCTAAGAGGGCTTCTTTGGGAAAGTAGAGCTTTTGGAGATTCATCAGTGTCTAGTGAGAGAAATCTAGTTTCACTTCATCTTGTCTAGGGCTTCAGAGACTTAAATCCTTTAGTTTGCCTGGAAAACTTTGGAGATTTCATGTTAAGACAAAGAGAATGGTTTCACATAGGTAACTGGGCTGCAAAGCGACCATCCAGATCATGAGGATCATACTGGATCATTTGGAATTACCCCTTGTCACCTGAACTCCAAAGAGAGAACAGGAGTTGATACTTGGAAATGCTACACTGCTTGTTGACCTCAGTTTAAGGAAATACTACTTCTTAAGACAATTCAGTGTGCTTGATAAAGGTTCCATTTAAACTCTTTAAAACTACTAAGTCTTTCCAAACAGATCCACACATCTCTGGTCAGTACAGATGTCTCATTGCATAAGGCAAAGCTGGTGGTAGAACTTGGATCGAGTTTCTAACTTGCTTTATGCCATGAAAAACTTGCTGTGTCTGATGATGAATCGGTACACACGTAGGTCTGAGCTGGTCATCTAGATGTCCTTTATAGAGAGAAATGAGGTCTTCTATAATATTGTTAATTTCACCCTGAAGGTGACATCTAAAATGGGTCAGATGAATCCACACATAGAAGTGTTTCCTTCAGATTAAGAGAATTTAGTGTAATAAACTCCAAGGGAAGCATTTGTATTGCAAATGCCTAAAGTGAGGTGAAATGAATCTACCTATCCACTTTCTTTCATGGACTGTCCTGTAGAAGACTGAGAAGCTTTCTCAAGAAAAAATCAACCCTTACATCTAATTTCTTTAGTTCTGTTGGGCAATGTTTCCTGAACTGTCTGTCCAGGTTGTCAAATCAGTAGGACCTCAATTCTCTAGAGTGTTCAAATCTCAGATATCTTAGATTATTTTCTGCAAGAAGCATGATGCAGTTTATCTTGAAAAACACCTTGTTGAATTGTTAATTGTGGTCTATATTAAACAAAAATCTAGGCACATTATCAGCTCTTCCATGACAAGAGGAGAACTGAAGAAAATTAGATGCTTTCCTCCATAGGAAGGTAAAGTCACAATCCAATCAAGTGCAGGCAGGGAGGTTGTGTTATGTCACAACATCTCATGCCCTGGGATGAGGGACATATGTGCTATAGTGGGTCACGTTGATGATGACATAGGGTGGATACAGCCCGTCCAAACTTTCTTTTCTCTCCAACCAATAAATCCATACCTGCCTTACTCTCGTCAATGGCAAGTCAATCTGAATGATAGCTGATATCAAACTACAGTGTGCTATTCTTCAGTTGCAATGTGGGAAATATTCCTGCCTTCTGGGAATGAATAACTTCTGTCACCCACTTGTCTTTCTGCATCACCTACTCACCCCATGCTCATACAAATGAAGTGCCAATCTACCCGTTTTGACTTCCAAGATGTGCCACTGTGGCACTCTGGTACCATCACCCCATTGCATGCAGTGGTTATAATCCGATATGAAACATTATAACCTTACACAAAAATACTAACTCTCCCCCCAGGTTTCTAATGAGTTCTGTGTCATTTTCCAAGGCACATACTTATTCTCTTTTCTCACATGCTGCATTTGTATGACTCAGAAGTCTAAGCAAGTAGAAAGCTGGCAGAAACAATGGATAATTGTATAGGCACTTAGCTGTCAGACAGAAGATCTAAGATGCAAAACCCTGGACATTCAGGAGATACTGTGATGTGATTTTCTTAATATTTTTAGCAACAAGTGTACAGTGTGTAGAATATATACTAGAAGACGAAACAAAATTCTGCCTTCCTGAAGAAAATAGAAGTCATGTGGAATGTTAGCTAAATTGTTCTTGCTTTCTTTTTTTCTCTCCTGCAAAGGAGAACAGAGCTTTTTTCCTGCTCTCCTAGAAATAAAAGATTGATGAAAACGATGCATGACATGCACATCAGGAAAATGCACCCTGACATTTTTGCACAGAATATGCGTTGCATGTTGACAGATTTTTGCTACAAAACTGACAGTTTTGGTGCAAGCTGTTCCTGCCATGACTATAGGGAATAGATAGCAAAAAGGAAAGTATCATTTACAGTATGCATACTTGAAATGAACCTGACAGGCTACAAGGTGGCTCAGTTGTTCCACGTAGGGGTACCATGAAGTATCTAAGACTAGTTCCCTCGCCCTTTATAGAACAACACCCTTTAATATTATACTTGTAATGTGGTGAGCTGATTACAGAAAAATCACAGATCTCTTTACAGATTTTCACACACATTTGAAAAGTAGTGGTGTGGACCAGTGAATTGAAGCCTTTGTGAGATTCCATCTCTTCCCCCAAATATTTATATTGCAAGACCAAATTTCCTTTTAAAACTTACATGAAACAAGATACTTTTTTTTTGAAAAGATTAACAAAGGTGACCATGCTGTGTCTGCATAGTTCTAAAGACTTTTTACAAGAAATAAAATGGTAGCAGCCTTTGTAGCAAATTGAACATTTGGCTGCACAGAATGTATATCTATTAATTTTAAACGAGAGTACATCCAGGAAAATCTTTCTTTTTGTATAAAGGTTATTATCAAAGCTATAATATATTCAAATTCAATACAAAATGTCATTTTACTAATAAAATCATATGCTTTGAAATTTCAAAGAAGTGGAAAGATCTTTAAAAAGCAATGATTAAATATGCAAATGCAGTCCTTGAAGCCTTTTTTTTTTTTTTAAGAGAAATGTACCTTTTAGAAACCTATCTTAAGGGAAATCTTACTTTTTTCTCATATTATTTTTTTTCTCCACCTCTTCTATTTTTAATGATGGCTTGTTGAACAGTAGGCTGAACACCACACAGCTTCAGTCTTCCCTATTTAGATTAATCTAGGGAGAACATTGAGTTTCAAATCTTGGGCAGTATCACTTCCAATCTCCCATTGCTTGAGGGCTTACCTCCTGTCACCTCAAGCTAAATTCTTCTCATTTATTCACATGAACCACCAGCTTTCATGAGACTGCCAAAATAAATATAACCAGCAGGATATGGCACCATATTTATTTCAGTAACAGCTTTCGTCAGTGTAGCTGCTACAAAGAATGACACTAGGGCTCTGCTCTTCACACCTACTGGTTTCTAGGAGAATGACTTGATTTTTGTTTTCTTACAGTGTGAGCTATCTGGTAAAGTTGCAAGAAATGGGTGAGGTATATCCTTCAAACCCAACCAAATTTTGAGGTATTTTTGTTTTCCTTGGCATTATGGTCTGTTGTTATTCTGCACAGTACCTCTCGAGGCTCACTTTTTATTGACTTTCATATGCCTGTTCTAGGTTTGGCTCCTTTCTAGTGCTATCTCAATGGACCATGTTTGGAAAGACAAACAATTAATAGAACTAGTCTGATGAAGTATTAGGGGATCAAGGCTGAAATTTTAAAGCCCACCCAGGTGAATGAATGTGATCCTTCATATGAAGAAGTAGTAAAGAGCGAGAAGAAGAAGAAGCGGAAGAAGAAGAAGATGAAGAAGAAGAAGAAGAAAAAGAAGAAGAACCCTTCATATTCAGTGAAGTTTCTGCACACCGGCTAGTGTCAGAGACTCATAAAATAGCTGGAACTCAGCTGTATCCTTTGGTGATCATCCCACCTGAGTGCAGGAAATGAGTCCTGGAGTTACCTAGGAGAAAGCTGGGATTAGAGCCATAAAATCATTTAAATGCCCCTATAACAACTTGTGATCCTTAAGACCTCACCTTTGGGGTCTTTTTATTGGAAATTAACTTTTCTCTGGATTATGAACTGCATGTGTACTCTACTAAACCAGAGGTGCTCTTGCACCTTGGTGGCCCAGCAAAGCTACTGTGGTGAAGACATGTGATTGTGACTAGCAGCATTGAAAAAAGTAATGTGGCTGGCATTACATCTGACCACTTTTCACTTCCCACCTTTAAAGACCCTAAGTCTAAATAGCAAAGGCAGCTACTGCCCAGGCCATGAGGGAAGCCTGAAATGGGGCAGAAAGATACTGTGGGTCTAGCACTAGGAGAGAGTCCCAGCATCCCTAGATCAGTGGTTCTCCAGGTTTTTTAAACAGCCCACGTGGGGCCTGCCTTCCACTTGCTGAAAGGGACATAGTGCATAATCAGTCTCCTCACACTCTCTCTCCCTCTCCTTTGCACTTTGCTGGAGCTGCTGTGCCGAGCCTCCCAGCACTGACGCTGCCTCTCTGTACCTCCCTCACAATCAGCAGCAGAGAGCTGGACCCAGGCTGCGAGGCAGTGACACAGCAGAGGAGGGAGGAGGTGGGGGACACGGCGCAGCTGGTCCAGAGCATGCAAGGAGGGACTTACACTGAGCAAAATGCATCCCAGACTTTTGCCTTTTCCTTATGCATCTGGTCACTGTGTAGTGCTTGTTAAACAGGCAGAAATAGGGCTAGAAAACTGCTGCTGCTGCCTACTCCCATTTCTACGTTCAGTGTCAGGATGTTTTACTGCCAGGGGAGACCCTCTGCCAAGGAAGCTGCTGCTAGTTCCGCACAAGCAACAGCAGTGGGAATGCAAACTCTCTCCCCGTCTATCCCTCTCCCACAGGAGATTATACAATTTGGGGGCAGCTGAAACTTTAGATCTGCCATCTGCTTCCACAGAACTGTAAGAAAGAGACTACTGCTGGTCAAAACCACAGATGACAGATCCGTACAAGACAGAAATGTGCTGAGTGATCCAAAAGAAAACAAGTTTCCCTTCTAAAACCAGAATGCAGTAATGATTCTGGAAAAAGTAAGGCTGTGTAGTAAGCTGTTAAAAAATATATATACTCTGAATAATACTGAATTATGGGATAATTGGGAGTTGGAGAGCTAGAAGTTCATTCCCCATATTTCTAAGCTCAGCCATTACAGTAGTTGCATCTTGGTTGCCTTCTCCAAGAGAACTAGAGATCCTCCATGATTGCCTGTCTCCCCCAGCATGTTACCCAGACAGTAGAGTTATCAAGTCTCCTAGGCTAGTATCCAAAAGCATCTTCTATGTGCTACTGAATTGTTGCAGAGCAATCTACCATGAGCGCATCGAGTAGATAGGAAGAAGCAGGAGTGGAGGGGAGAGGGAAGAGTGATGCTTATTGTCATGGAAACATTTCCCACTGTATTGTTGGCCAGCACTTACAGATGTGGCTTACCATATAGTGGGGCAGACTTACAGAATACATCAGCAGTGGTACATGTGACTTGGTCTGTGGTGGACAAGCCATGTGCAGTTTTGCAACCATTGCATAGCTACTTGTACATCGCAATCAATAACCTACTTGAGTCCAGTACTTCAAGACACTTGCAGTAACCTGGATACAATGCTACTGATGAAGAGAAATGTAGGATATCTGCAGACAGCAAAATCTGCTATGGGGCTATTCTGCATTCTAATGGTTGATTCTAAGTAATGTATTTTCTGACCTTGAGCTCTGCATTTATTTTTGAAGAAGCTTGAGAATCAGTTTCAAATTATTAGAGGGATAGTTATAATCTCCGTTTTCTTCCAAGTGTATTGCTTTCAATTCCCATCTGTCCTTTCAGACACCTCCTTTATTAAATGGTCACAGAAGATGAATAACAGTGATCTGAATTCTTCAAAATTGCATTACATATTTTTCTGCTCCTTATTAATGTTCTATATTGTTTTATTTACAATAACTTTGTGAACAGTAAGATGAGATGGCATCCACATGGTCTCTACACCCTCCTGAAAAATGACACAAGTGTATTATTAACAACCAAGGATGGGAAAAACAATAAAAAGCAGGAACAAAGGAAAGAAAGTACGTTTTCAAAATTAGGTCAGAAATGAAAGGAAGACTTACTGGTATGTGTTTCGATGAGCTCTTTCTTAGTTGCCGGGGTTTAAAGATCTATTTGTATAATTCAATTGTCAGAAGTTCATACGCTTCTCTTGTAACACCTACTGTATGCTAATATGCCTTTTTCTAATGGGTTTTGTTCAGTTATTTAACACACACCAAGACGAACACTGTAAATTTTGTATTGCTGTTACTGGCTCCAAATACAGTGTATCACAGACAGCCCTGAGATCAAGGGAAGACAGGTTTTCCTTCTACTATGTATTTTCTTCATAGATTGGAGTATTCCAGTGTTTTCACTATGAGGGTGGCATGGTCCATGCTGCTTATTTGAAGCATCTTAACAGTATGGTAAGCATTCCTTAGATAAGGAGCATATAGTAGCTGATTAAACCATTTTCTACATCATTACATCTGTAATAAAACATTTTTAAGTCTATTACATGTGAAACTATGTTCTGTACCACTTTCCTGGCTGCTTGAGAACACTTTCAGGTAATGAAATCTGCCTCACCTCATGGTCCCTGGTGGCCATGATAGAAGGATACATACAATTTTAATAGAAGAATTGTGAGTCTGCAGGTCCATTCCATGTGCAGGTTCCCCTCTCTTTTCCACAGTGCACACAAGCATCGAGCCAGCTCCGGTTCTCTCTCCCTCCGTTTAGCATGGTATTGCCACCAAGCTCAATGCTCAAAAATCATGGCTTAGACTCCAAGACTCCCACTGCTTCCACTGGGATTTTTAAAAAATTCATTTCAGGTTTCTCCTCATTTCTTTTCCAGGTTCAGAGTGTTTAGGTGCATCTGAGTCATAATTTCAAGCTTTTATCTATGAACATGAGTGACAAACACTGTTCTTTTTCCTTCTTTTTTTTTTTTTTTTCCCTTTAATGAAAGCGAATAGTCTCATGCAATTGCTTGCTGCTAGCTGTGTCCTTTTGGAAAACAGTAAGCATCCCAAGAGCCAAAGTAAAATATGAGTGCTGCTGAGATAGTAATCAAAACTTCTCTACTTTTTAGTCTTTTTATGGGGAAACTGCATAATCATGAAGGGCAAGAAAAGGTGTTAGTAAGTCGTGCAGGGCTTTATGGTGGGAATAAGAGGTACAGGAACAGAAGCTTTCTAATGAACAGAAGGCACAGAGTAGAAAATATGTTTCTGTCAGAGCCATCTGTTGTGGATCTCCCCAGGCTCAGCTGTGGATACGGGTGGAGATCTCTGTAAGATGATGGAAGAATTATCTGTTGGTAGGAGTTTTTACTGTGTATATATAGATTGGAAAGTTATGCTAGCAGTAATTGTAAAGTCCTGGCATTCTTGGATGAGAAGGTCTGCATGTTCTGCTATAGGGTCACTATATCAACAAGAGATGATCGTGCTTTAAACAAGTCCTTGCAGAGTTACAAAGGAACTGGCTGTCAAAAATAATCTTTGATAAGGCGATTATAAATCAGTTAGAACAGGTCTGTAACTAAGGTTTTGGATTCAGAATGGCAATTTTTTGTGTGTTTGAGATAAGGCTCAGTGGAGTAAGGAGCTCGAGAATTTTAATGTGAAGGAGATTTGGACTTAATTTAAGTTAGAAGTGTGTATTATTTAAGAGTTTTCTTGTGTATTGCAAACACAAGGGAAAATGGTAGCAAAGGAAACTTGACCCACCTGGCAAAAATAAGCACTCACAGAAAATGTTTAATAGTGAGAAGAAACCTGTCTCTAATGGAAAAGGAACTGACAGTCAGGAGAGCTAGGTCTGAAAGGTCATATATGCAGAGATAAACCAAAAATGTTCAGAAGCCTCACTGAGCTAGACCTCATGAAAAAGCCTACAATACATAGCAGGAGATACTACATCCTCTGAAATAAAAAAGACGTCAAGAAGGCAAGAAGTGTGGGAACTGCTGACTGGCAGAGAGTAATGAAAGGTTAATCCAGGCGTGGCCAAACCGTGAATGAATCCCATGCCCAGGATCTGGGAAAGGAATAGTGCTGGGATGCGAATGAGAATGGCAGGGTGATGGAAGGTATCCTTTCCCGAGGCAAAAGCAAAATGGAGGGTGCTGCTCCGGGGCTGCTGTAGCCTGTCCAGGTGGAGCCAGCTCTGGAGCCAGCACTGTGGAGCTGCATCAGCGATGTGCTGGCACCGAGCTCACCTGTGCCCCTGCCATGGCATGTGGCTGTGGAAAAGCAAACATAGCTCACATGCAGCCCTTCCACCCAGCACCGATTGGCAGCTCAAAAGGCCTCATCCAGTTTTGAGTTGTTTTTAGTAAAAACCTAAACTGAGGCTGGCTTCATCGCCCACTTGGAAATGTGGGAAAATTGGTTTCAGCCTGGGCAAGCAGTGAGTGGCACCTCCCCACTCCCAAACTATGAGTTAGGCAGATGGCCTTAAGCAAACAGACATTTCATTGTAGGTTTAAACATATTGAGACTGGAAACCTGAGCAATCTGCCACAAGCAGGACACACTTCCAATAAATTACTGGCAATAATCCTGGCCACATCTTCTCCCCCACCACCGAGTGTCGGGTGAGGTGAAAAGTGCTCGCTGGCTGCCAGGCTGATACATATAATGGGGACCCGGAGTGCTGATGCTTCGTTGCTCTATAGGAATTATGGCAGCTATATATATATTAAAAACTCCATGAGTCCTGAGCTGTCAGAGCCCTGCACATGTATCTGAAAGGCAACCAAGCTGACTCCCTCATTCAGCTGAGAAGCCGATGGATGTGGGAGCTGGTACCTTTGAGCCGCTCCTGCTCATTTTTTGCTCATATCTGTTGTCATGGCTCAGCAGTCCTGATCTCTCTGCTCTCTAAGTCCATTCTCAGGCTGCAGTTTTACTCTGCTTCTGGCATGGTCTGGCCTTCCGCCCTGCCTTTCCCAGGAATTATCCCCTCTATGGCCCAGCAGTCATTTGTTTTGGAAGATCTGCAAGGAATGCCAGGATATATATGGAGTCTTTGCCTGTATAGGGAGATTTTTCTGAACACCCGTTCCCTTCATTAAGAGTCTCTAAGGGTCTTTGAAAGAATTGCTCCCAATACTACTGAACCTGCATGTTTGTTAAAACTATAATAGATTTGGTGGAAATAAAACCAAAACAACACCAAAAGTAGGACTAGGAGATGTCCCAAACATTACTTCTCTCTATCCTGACACTTCAGCTGTTCAATAGCTCCTTTTCTCCACAGGAGATTCTGGCAGAGTACTTGTCCTCTGCTGGCACCTCTCCTCCTGCCATTGATAGAGATAAACGTGCTGCTTCATGGCATGAGCAAAAGAAAAAAAAAAGGAGTGGAGGAGGAAAATAACGATAATGACAACTCAGTTAGATTTTGTCCTATATGGACCCCCTAAAAAGATTTTAGGGAATAAATATGGATGAAAAAGCAAACAAAAAGTGGTCTGAATCTATCTAGATTTAAGGAAAGTGTTGAGACAGGGTGTGCCTCACAGGAACTAATATTTGAGTAAGAGATGACAGGGAATTAATTCTGACAGAGGAGGCTGCTGGATTACAGGAGTAGAGAGCAATAGCTACATTCCTTGTGAGGGCAGCCTTGGGCCCAGTCTGGTTTGATGTTTTTGTTTGTGACCTTGGTGCAAGAACTAGATGTGCGCTTACAAAATCTGCAGATGACACAAAGCTGGTACGTACAGCTAATACAGACCAGAGGAAGACTTGATTATTATGCAGGAAAAATTAGATGACCTTGTGGAACAGCAGAATAGAAACAGCATGAAATTTAATAATCCAAAGTGCAAAATCATGCCCTTGAAGACTAATCACCAGAACTTTTGCTGTAGGAAAGGGATTCATGAACCGGAGGAAGGAGGGATGAATGAACTGATTGACCACAGGATGTTCATGAGTTCCCCTGTGCTATGTCGCCATGAAAACAGCTAATGATGCTCCAAAATGTACCTGATGAGAATTAGCAGCAGAGATGGGAAGGAATCAGTATCAAGGTAAAAGTTATTTGACTCAGAAGTTCATAGGTGTTCCTGTTCACCTGTATTCAAAAGATACTTTAAACTATAAGAAATGCAGACAAAGTCATGTATGTACACGTAGAGGAGGTCAGATGGGGTACCAATGACTACCATTTCTGTGTCATGTGCCCTTTATTCTCCTCCCTCCCATCAAGCTTTCATACACTTACAAGATTTGCTGCTCTGCATTTATGTTGTCTTTACTGAATTAATCCCATCCCCTAAGGGATATATATTCCAGTCACCTGAACAGGTGAAGAAGTGAATTCCCCTTTCCACTGATGTATAACTTCATAATGGGGGAAGGGGAAATGTCTATCTTCCTTTCATTTAGCAGAGATTGGCTTCAGTAAGATATCAGGGCAAGCATGTAGAGTCTTCTCTCAGTCCTGGGAAATCAGCCCATGCCTGTCAGCTCTACCCTCTTCACCTGCTTAAGGCTGAACTGACCCACAGGGCTGAGCCCGAGTGATGAAGATGCCAGCAGTGTCCACATTGTGGAGCTGGGTACCACCAACCACAGCTTGGTACCCAGGTGCTGGTCCATCCCCATGCTGCTGCCTTACAGAACCCTGTTGCTGAGTAATCCTGTCGCTGGACTTTGCTGAGCTACTCCACATTTACATCAGTGCAAGGAAAATAAAAGCCTCGAGCTTATTGTAAGGTAGTCAGTGCACCTCTGGCATTTTCCTCCTTTTCCTTCTGCCCTTCATGCTTTCTGGACCCATTTGGGGTGAGAAGGAGGAAAGGATTGGACAACAAGAGCTTTCAGCAAACTCTCTCCCATCAGCACCGTAATCTGTGAAAAATAACTTGCAATAAGGACAGGCTGTTCATTTTCCTGTGTGCACAGTGTGTCTGCCCCCGTGTAAGCAGAGGCTATCTATAGCATGTCATCGGTCTTTTTTATGAAGAGATATAAAAGCTTCCGCAGCAGGAGTCCTCTGGCTCTGAGACTGGGTGAAGGAATGAGGCTGTGACAGACTGCTAAGCTGGCCCCACCGTTCAGAGTCATCTGCTTGCCAAGATTTCTCAGCTAAGAGAGAGGCAGACACTGCCCTTCTCAGTGGTGGTATGTCACCCTATGTATTGAATGCTACTCAGAGATTAGGAAGGGGTCAGATAAAATGAAACCCAAACAATTTAAGTAGACAAACACAAGACACTTTGTACTATCTGCTATTTTCAAATAATCCCTCTAGTTGTAAATAAGCAACAAAATGTAGTAACTCTCCTCTCCCAAATGCAAAGCACCAAGGCTCTCCCATAATTCATTCAGACCCAATTAATGAATATAAGCAGTTTAAGCAGTTTGTTTTATAGCCATACCCCTGCAGTTGCTTATGCTGAACATAATTTCCTTTCCTGTTGCTTGCTTTGCAACAAGTCCCAAGAGTTATTTACAGACACTTTAGTTTTATCTAATTTAACAGCTTTGTGTTGTCAGCAGTTTTGCCATCTCATTGTATTCCCTCTCTTCCTGGTCATTAATAAATAGATGGGGCCAGAAAAAGAGTGGAATTAATCCAGCACTGATCCTCTGGTACAGTCCCCAGGGCATCACACTCTTACCACCTTCCCATCCCAATCATCTGTCATTCATCCCCATCCTTTTCTCTCTCTTTAAACCATTACAAAGATCTTATCTCCTACCCCAGTGTTACTGAGTTTCCTTAAAAAGCCTCCTGTGAATTATATTATCAAATGTTTCTGTAAATGTAGATCCTGTGATTCTCTTTTAGTCAATATTTTGCTAAATCTTCATAATATTTGAATGAGTTAGGAAAGCACAATTTATCCTTACTGATAAATATATCAACTTATCTCTGCTGATCTGTGCTGACTTGCAATTTATTCATCCTGATTTTTTTTCTCTCTCCTACATATTACCTGTAGATGTTTTATAACTATTTTAAAGTATTTTCTTCACTATTTTTCCCATTAATTAATTCAGATTCTCTAGATTTCAGTTCTGAGGGTCAGTGTTAAGTGCTGTTTTAAAGATTTCTACAGTTTTGGCTATTTTCCAGTTATCCAGCAGAGTGGCTGTTTTAATGATGAATTACATATCTTTAATGATAAATTAGGGTGCTTCATTCTTAGGATTTCCTCAGCATCTCTGATGAATTCAATTTGGTACCATGAATTGTTGGGACATGTATTTCTGGAGTTTTTACACTTCTGATATTTTTAATACCTTTTATCCAACAGGGTTTTCACATCATTACATGTAACTTCAGAGAAAAGATTCACCCCCAGCCCTTCTTTTCTAACACCCAAATAAATTATTTACCTTCACTGCAGTCCTTTCTCACTTCGTGCTTTCTTCCTTTACACTTATCAGTCTAATAAGCCTATGTATAATAGTCAGCTTTCCATGTATGATTTACTTACTATTTGTTGCTGTGTGTTTGACTGTGTTTGTGAACTTCCTGAGCTTCACCTTACTTGCACTGTATATTGCCTGCTAAATCTTCTGTTTTATTTGAATTTCTTTAACCTTGCATCCATTCCTGAAAGATTCTTTGGAGATCAAAATTAATCCTTGAATTTTGCCATTTTATTATCCTCTGCCTTCCCTTGTTTCTTTGTTCTGAAATGTGGAGATCTGCTAATGCACAGGTTATAAATAGGTTCCATTCTAAAGTTATGAATCACATTTTAAAAAATAATTATTTCTCTGGAAGAAAAAGGTCCTGTTTTAAATACTGACATTTTATTTTTAGAACACTGATATTTTGCATATAGCTGCAATTATTTAGCCTGAATTTGATTCCATTCATCCATACTTGTAATTCTATCAGCTACAAGGGAAATATTCACATAAACAGCGATATCATAATTATTCTCACCTTAATTATTGTTCTTTGGACCACACTCTCTGAACTAAACCCTGTTTTTAGTAAGCTAATGACCTCTGTTTCACATAGTATAGTATTTCTTCATGCTTACTCATTTTAATGCACAGGTATATCGTATGTTTACAGCACTGGATTTGATTTTCTAGGATCTAGAATTTGTGTGCTAACAGTCAGTTTCTCCTACACACTCTGAGTCCCCCTCAATGGTTTTGGTGGCGTGTTTCAACTCCTACCTTTATCCTCTAAAAAAACCTAATAATCATTTAATGTCTTTTGATATTCCCTTCTAATAAAAGTTACTTATTCACAATTGCTTCATTTCTTCCCAACATGGTACTGGTTTCTCAACCATCAGTAACCCTCCCCTCCTGTATCTCAGTACCCTTCTGTTACTTACACACCTGTGATTTAGCGTGCCTGGCTCCTGAACCCTCCTCCCCATCCAAGAAGAAACCACTAATGTTACTTTAGATGTTTAATTTATTTCTCAAGGTCAGACTTTTGTTGGAATGCAAAACCAAGAATGCAAGAAATCCCCAGCTTCTAAAATTGTTTTTCCATCAGTAGTTAGGTACTGAAGCTACTGATTGCCATCTGTCCCCATTAACAGTCTTACACCACAGACAAGCAGGCCTGTTAAAGTAGAGCATCCTGAGCTTTACATGTGCTTGAACGAGAAAGGAGTAAAACTGCAAGTGATGTTAATAAGAATGTCTAGTGCTCAGACTTTTGGAAAAGAGATCACTTAGATTAGGACTAATCAAGCATTTTACGGTGAAATAATTTTCTGATAGAAATAGCTGAAGAGTTGGGTGCTCACTAGCAATAGAGATAAGCCAGGATGAAGCATATGTTGCAATCAGATGAAGCAGGTACCTGAACCTGATCCTCCTAGCCCTATGCTATTAAGGGGACAAGGAGTGGGATCTAAAATATGTCTTAGAACTTGTGCATAGATGCTAATTTTTAAGAAAATACACGTCCAAATCTTTATCTTCCTTTTTGTTGTTGTTGTTTTTTGCTTTGTTTTGTTCAAAAGAGGGAATAATGAAATTTATTTAGTATCATTTCTAATCTAATTTAGTATCATGTCTATCATCCTGTAAGGATTTAGTTATATTAATTAACAGAGGTGGTTTGTTTGTTTGTTTGGGGTTTTTTTTGTTTAAAAAGCAATGCTGAAGTCATACAAATTTAAAAATGCATGGTGTACATTTAGACTCTGGAATTGCTGATCGAATTTATTACCAGAAAGTTGGTTCTAGCTCTTCGGATTTTTTTTTTATTATTTTTTATTTTTATTACACCTGCAGGACTAACCCAATGAACTGTGGCCAAGGTCCTGTGTGCATTTCTTCTTGTTGATGATGCAAGTCAGGCCTTCCTTCAGCTGCAGGAAGACTTGGTCAGACTGGCACCAGTCATGCTCAGTCTCTGCAGTGAAGAAGGGTTCAGAAATCTCCAGCCTTTGCCATGCCAGAGTGCAGCGCTGTTTGCACTCACTTCCTCGAGTCCAGAAGGTACCCACCAAGTTCCAGCATCACAGCACCTGAGCTAACAAGTCTCTACAGATCCCCCAGCAGAAGAGGCTGATATAGGTTAGGTGTCTGCATCAACGTCCCTCACCACCCAGGTTGTTGCTTTTCTTTGACATTTTTCTCTCTAGGCTGTAGAAATCCAAGAGCCTTTAAGAATGGGAGTTTGATGATGTGTTAATGCTACTACACAATGCTATATTACTTAAAGGCCTTCTTAATTACCTGATAGACTGGGACTCATTGAAGCTATTCCAGTTTGCTCACTAAATGTGCCTTTGGGTATGAAAACTGTACAAATCAAGTTTGAAAAGTCTATTATTTGTCAGGCAGTTTAAGAGATCCTGTGATACCTTCTCTCCAGAAATTGCAGAAGTAATTAGACTGTACTAAGAACTGTTAAATTTGTACCTTTGAGGTCACAAGCACATTTTAAAATATTTTTTTCCTCTCTCCATAATGCAAGAGCCAAAATCTGGCTTTGCTCAGTTGAAAACTAAATGGATGTATGACAGGTATTCATATTCTGTTCCACTGCAGTCCCACTCATGACACGCCAGACAGACTGGATTATCTGTGCTGGATTTGAGGAATTTGTTGACATGTCAGTTTGTGCACCTGAAAAGGAAAGCAGAGTGTAGTACCACACATGTCTGCAGTTCTTTCTGAGTGAGTGGGGTCTTGGAATGGGGTCTGGCCCCTGATCCAAAGTTGCCTGGAATCTCTCCACTGACTTCAACCACCACAGCAAACTGTAAATGTCATCCCGTAGCGTCTGTGTCAAACCTGTAAGAACAGCATGTTCTCTAAAACGGCATCTGCTTTTAATGAAAATAAAGCTTGGAGAATTCATCGAGCCTCTTGTGGTCATTAACAAATTCTGCTGTCAAGTATGGATTTGTTCTGATTTGATTCTCAACTACTGGATTTTCTTTTGCCTTTGTTTTCTACAGTAAGGAGTCTTCTACTACGGAAAATCCTCTCTCCACTTTGGTACTTGCAGATGGAATTACCATATTACATTAGGCAATGGAAGAAGAAGAAAATTGCAGCAACCTTCTTCCAGGGACTCATACTCCAGACGGTGTCTGTGAGGGCTGTGTAGATTTTTTTCTTTATTACAAGAGTAAAATATACCAGATTAAAGTCTTTCCATGCCAGCTTTGTTGTCATAAATATTTGTGATGGATATGCTGATTCATTTTTAATAGAGGATAATACTTCAGATGGCAAAATGATCAAAACACAAAGCATATTTAGGTCAGGGTAATTTAACTCTAATCTTGCCTAATTGCTATTGCGGTCTGGACTGACAAAACTGAGCTAATTAAATCCTGATCATGAACTATCCTCTTCTTACTTTAAATAGTTCCATGCACCAAATACAACTCTAGTGCTCCTAGCTGACATTTTCTGAGAAAAGACATTTTTAGGCATCATAATGTGTGAAGGCTGCCAGCAGGGCAGTCTATCACTTCTACCTTACATCAAAGGGATGTGCACCCTCTTGGAGGAAGAAAATAAAGCTAGTATAAAAGACAAGACTCTAGCAAGGAAGGTTAATGTGGGCACCTTGCAACTCTGAAGATTCTAAGTTCAAATTTGTGAAAAAGAGAGCACAGCCTGCACTTCCAGTCTTTCTTCCTTGCCCTTGAATAAAACAAGAATCTTTGGGAAAACTTCTGAAAAATACCTTCCTCTCTACCTCTCATCAATGTAATTGCCTCCATTTATTTCTCTTTCTGTGCCCAGAAGAATGTGGCCATAACAACCACCTTGTCATTTCCAATGCTCTTGGTGCTGCATTTCCACTGCTGACTACACCAGTCCACTTCCCAAAGCTGCAACCTCAGGCACAAGATGGGAAGCATCCTCAAAAGAAGATACTATACAAAACCAGGAAGACCTGAAACTTTAAGGGATGTGAAGTATGTTCTTTAAAGAGCTATAGCCTTTGTTTCACAGCTCTATTTTCTGATGGTAAGTAATTCTTGTGATTACAAGTGGGGCAATATCAGAACTGCATGAAACATTCATAACTGTAACTAAAATGGGTGATGTCTCCTCAGCTGATGTGTGCTTGAGAGGAATGACTTTGATGCCAAAGCATTTTAACTGGGCTGGTACTGTTATGGTCAGGTGTGTAGCTTAGTCATTTTGACAGTCTCTGCTGGGTCTCAGCCAAGTGTTGTATCTAAATCCCAAGTTCTCCGAGGCTTTCCTGGTCTGAAAGGCAGAGTGCACTTCTGAGACGGGAAACCTGCAGCATGCAAGACGCTAATACGGGTACCAGCTCTCAGCCAGGGGAGGCTGCCAGAGTGACAAATTGCAAAGAGAAGCTGAGCAAAGAAGTGGGTGTGCACGCACATTTGTGTGTGGGAAAGGGGGAAAGAGAGAGCATCCCTTCAAGAGAACAGGCAGAAGTATTGGCAGAAAGTATTTGGGGAATCAGGAAGAGTATGCATGGAGGGAACTGTGGAGAGGATAACAAAGCAGCAAAAGGAAATCACCTGCTTTGTAGAAACAAAAAGATGTGCGTATGTGTTTAAGGGAGAAGGTGCCACAGGAGAAGTTCCCAGATCTGGTCAGGAAGCTGGCAAGAAAAAGCTATCTAATGAACATCTGAGGTTAATTCAAGAACTGTATCTGAGCTTTGTTCTTTGTCATCATTTAGAAAACAAGTGAAAATGATTTTGATGGTCTCACCTTAGTCCCGCATGGCATTTCACACGTCACATAGCAACTGTGTGGTCCTTACACATGACTGTTTTAATAGATGGAAAATCTGGATCATAATGGTATAATGGTGCAGACAGAAGTCCACATTGAAGGGTATTAACAGAAACTGCTGCAGCATCATTTGCTTGCATTTTCCCTGACTGTAACTAATAAAGGCCCTCATCCTCAGCACTATTAAATTTACTCAAATTAAAAAGCTGCTTCTCTATGACAACAGACCATTCTCCTTGTTCCACTTCAAAAAGTATTAATTATGGAACATCATGTTTTACAAATATTTTTCTGTATAAATGCTACATTAAAACCTATCATATTGAGTAAACAACTATGTGTGTTTTGCAATATAAGGAAGACTGTTGTCTATACTTTCAGAAAAAAAGTTGCATCAGTGTTTTGTAAGTAGGTCAGTGACAATTCCTTATGTATTTCTTAAATTCACATGGACTCTCTGGGTTCTGGCATAGGAATGCATGAGTAAAACTACTGTGAATAAAATATTCATGTTTTTCTTTAAAAATAAATAGACCCAGATAAGCTGCAGTAAGAGAGGTAACGCTTTCCCAGTGCAGGATTGTCATCTGTATGCTTTAAGAGCTTTACTCTACTCAGTTTATTAGCATATAATTAATATGAGAGTAATTGATATGAGATTCCCTTTGCAATGAAATCATTCATGAATTTTGGGCTTGTAACACTTTCCTTATCTCTTCATTCGGTGTGAAAATTGTTGTGAATACTAGTCATTATTCAGAACACCTACTTATTTTTTAGGATCTAGTATGGGTTTTGATTAAGTGTCAGTATAATGTCAGTATAATGCTATCTATTTCATCCAAAAATCTCATTGAAACAATGATGACCAGATGCTGTTTATCAGACAGTTGTATTACAGAGCATCGAATTTGTGTTGCACAGTGTGCTCCTGCTAGTGTGACTAAGGAACTAAGGGCACACCTGCACGTCAAGCAGGGACATCACCACCAAGGCCATTCCTCCTTCCAGGAGATTTTGTGGCTGAGTCCAAGGTCAGCTCCTCTGAAAGCCTTTTCACTTATGGCTGCACAAACTGCATGTGTGGTACTGTTGGCATGCCTGTTGCTGTGGAATTACAGGATGTCAATTAATCCTAGAGGTTTTGTAAAGAGAAGGCTGTTTCTCTGTAGATGTGTCAATACCTATGATGAGTAGGTATCCTAAAGAAAGTCACAGGATGAGTCCCGTAGCCCAGGCAAATATTAACCTTGTCTTCTACAGCTGTTTTCTTAAGTAATCCCACCTCTAGCTTTTGTAGGGATCAGAACTACCCTAGCTCACAAATAAAAAGAAAATAAGAAAAAACACCTGCAAAATATATGAACTCTGGCAAGCCTTCTTGAAAATTGCTGACAGACTGTCCTGGTTTTGGCTGAGATAGAGTTTTCTTCATAGTAGCTGGTATAGTGTTGTGTTTTGGATTTAGTATGAGAAGAATGTTGATAATACACTGATGTGTTAGTTGTTGCTAAGCAATGATTATACCAAGTCAAGGACTTTTCAGTGAGGAGGCTGGGAGGTGCACAAGAAACCAGGTGGTGACACAGCCAGGACAGTCAAACCATTTGAAAGACCTCATCTTCAATATCATATTCCTTCTTGATTAGCTGAATTATCTCACTGTTGACATCTCACATAGCAGAAGCAGAGCTCTGTGTAATGTGTATCATGTCTTCCCTGGGCTCCACAGAGATAAAGGGGAATAGATTAAGGAGGCTGGATGGCATTTTGAGTGATTTTTCATGTATGTGACATGAAGATGAGTGGCCACTCCCCAGAGGTCTACTGAGAGAGAAATGGATTATCAAAGGTGTGGACTCCACCTGATTTACATGCTTACTCCGCTCTGACAGTCCCAGCTAATGGAAAATGTTGGTGGCTGCTGGCAGATGCAAAGAATTCAAGGCAGATATTTGCCTATTTTAGTTTGTTCACTTGCATGTTTGTCTCAACTGGTGGTGGGGCTCATTATGCAGCCTTATTGCTCTAGATTTTGAACCTATTTCTTCTCAAATTAATTGCTTCTGGTTCAGTTATCTGTATCCAATGTGATTGAAATAGCATGAAAACAATCACCGCCGTGTGGCTGTTGTCCATTAACTCCCCCAAGGAAACACATAATCCATTAGACTGCTCTGGTAGACAGCAAATTTCATGAATTCACATGTTCATGAGCACAGTTCCATATCACCAACAGGCTGGAGACAAAGATTTGGTGCAGAAGAGGTGCTAGGTTGATTAGAACAGGGGTGGGATGTCACTATCTCCTCTGCCTATGCAAGATGTAACACCATGGACACCGTATGAGCAGTTACATAGCTGGTACCAGCAGCAGGATTCCTTCTGTGGTTTTCAGACCAGTTGCAATGGGAAGGGGCTGTAGACACACATTTCTCACAGGGCTGTGCTAGCTCCACCACCTGGAGAAGAAGCCCGTAGCTCTTCCAAGGGTGACATGGGTGGTGGGGCATGCTGAAACTGCGTTCTAACACCCACGCTGTGGATTTGGGTTGAGGGATGGATTGCATTTTCCTGCTTTCATATTTAGACACTCCTCTTGCCTCTTTTTCTTATAGAAAAGAAGGTCTTTGCTTTGTATGTTGCTTAGAATCTTGGTTAATCTGGCTTAAAAAGGAGATTTACCATTGCCTTCCATGGTCGCCTTTAAAAAAAAAAAAAAAAAGAAAAGAAAGGGAGAAAAACCCTCTTCCTTTTAGCGTTTGGAATTATTATTGGGAAAGATTTGTAAAGGTTACTTGTAAAGATTTTGTTATTTGTAAAGATCATAGAGGATGAATTTCGGAGAGGTCAATAAACAATACTGGAATTACCAGCTGACATTAGGGTCTTACTAACATACATGTGAAAATAGGGGAAAAAAAAAAAAAAGCAGTCCTTTATTCTGTAGAATTTGACAAACTGGCAACAAGACATTTCTGCCTTGCACATTGGGAGTCTATGAAAGCGAAGTGAAGAATAAGGCTATTCTTAGCCCCCTTTATAGGCACACAAAGTAAGGCACAGAAATGTCATTTGCTGGAGGGTGAGGAGGGTTAGTTCAGGAACCGAGGACAGGACCGCTGTGCTGCTGTAAACCCGTCCTGCACGACAGGGCAGCCGTGAACCTGCGGCTGGCAGAGCCCTGTGCTAGCGGCCGTGTCTCCGCACACTCCCATCTTAAGCCAACTACCGGAAACGTCCTCGTTTCTTCCCCCCCCACACCCTCGAATTATTTTTATTCGTGCTCAAAGACCAGGCTGAGGTTTCGCCAGAGCCTGGACGGCATTACCTCGGGATGACAATTCAAGCGGTGACTTCAACATGGGCGGATGGCAACAAAGCGCAGAGGCCGCACGGCTGGGCGGCAGGGGAGCGCCCCGAGGGCTCGTTGCAAGCGCCGCCCGGCCACTACCAGCCGCTGCCTCCCGCGGGGCAGCCCGGCCTTCCCCGCCGCCCCCGCCACCGGCTCCGGCTCCGGCTCTCCCCGCCACCGCCACGGCTCCCCTCAAACTTTCCAGCTGTGCCCCCGTCCGAGCCCGCCCGGAGCCCCCGACAGCGGGTCCCGCTCCCCTCCGCGCCCGGCGATGCCCCGGCGGACGGGGCGACGGGGCGGTGCCTCCCCCCGGCCCGGCCCTGCCCGGCCCGGCGGAGGCGGTGGGCGGCTCCTGCGGCCGCGGCATAAACCGCGGCCCCTCCCGCAGGTCCCTCTGTCCCCGTTGGACGGCGGGGAGGAGAGCGGCTCTCCCGCGGGAGCCGGGCGGAGGTTGCGGCGGTTCTTCAGCCGAGGGGCTGCGCCTGGTGGCGGCGGGGCGGGGAGCTGCGGGGCACGGGCGCGCCGCCTCCGCCTCCCGGCTGCCGCGGCCTCGTTCGCACGGCGGCGGCGGCAGCAGCAGGTTCCGGCGGGCTCCCCCCATTGTCTGCCCGCGGGCGGAGGGCTGCGCTGCCCGCCCGCCCCCCGCCCTCGCCTTTGTGTGCTCCGGCCGGCGGCGGGACGGCGCGGCGCCCGCCGTGATGCGCGCTGCGGGGCGGCAGGGGGTCCGCTCCTCCCGGTGAGAGGCGGGCAGGGACCCAGCCTCTGCCCCGGAGGATTTTTACCCGCAGTAGCCGGAGGAGGGGGACTATGGACTGAGCGCATCGGTGTACCATGGAGTCGGGCATCCGCTTGAGCACGCTCTGCCTTCTCCTCTGCCTCGGGCCAGGTAGGCGAATGCCGGACCCGCCGGGCGGGCACCCGGGAGCGGAGCCGGGGGAGCTTCGCGGTGGCGATGCTCTGGTCCCCGGGCGGCCGCAGGTGCGGGAAGCGGCGGGGCGGGAGGGATCTCGGAAAGTTGCGGTGTCGGCAGGTGGGGTGACGGCACTTTCTGTGTCAGTTGCAGGCTTTGGCGTGGACCCCTCGCTGCAGATCGACGTGCTGTCCGAGCTCCAGCTGGGAGGCTCCACGGAGGGCGTGCGCCAGGTGCCGGGGCTGCACAACGGGAGCAAAGCCTTCCTCTTCCCAGGTATGGCCGCCCCCGGCCCGCCCGGCCCCACTCAACTCCGGCCGCCGCGGTCGGTCCCTGCCCCGCGCAGGGCGCATCGCCCGGCCCCCGCGGCGAGGGCTTGACCGCTCCTGAAGTACCCGTGATCCTTTCTCTTCCTGACCGCTTTTCTTCTACTCTTCTTCTTGCCCCCACCCCGCTTTATTTTTTCTTTTCTTTTCCCCTCTATCTCACCACCCCACCCCCCCCCGCCTTTTTTTTTTTTAATTTGACTGGTAGATGCTTAATTAAAGTACAGCAGAACGGGGCTGGCAGATGGCTTGTTTTGTGAGTCGTGGGGTGCAGTCATGAATAATAGCACCACCCACTCTTCTGCTTCACTTGGGAATCTCTAAACATACCCCAGTTCCAGCTAGGGAAATGCGCCCTGAAAGTTTTATGTGAATCAAGCAAAATGCTGAAATGAAGTGACCTGGAGGAGTGAGGCAAGAAATAAAAATGCCCTTTTTTACTGAGTGGCCCTTTTGAGCTTCTGTATCATACCCCTTGTGTGGAAAAAATAATGAGTTTTGGTCTCTTTCAGTGCTTGTGGCTGTTTTTTTGTTCATAATGGGAATGGAAGTTTCAAAAATACATTTAGGAGGATTATTAAAAAAAATAAACTTCCTTATATTGTAATTCATAAAGGACTGTAAAACAGCACTCAGTGGCTAGCTGAATTTATTGGCATAGGTTACATTGCTTGCTCATTTTCAGTGTATTTTTGAACTACACTTTAATAATATACTGATACTTTAAATGAAACTGGAGTCAAGAATGCTTTCAGGAAAAACCTCTATCTTATTAAAAAACAAAATCCTAAATATGGCCTTTAAATGCAAGTCTCTTCTCTGAAAGATGATGAAATGCTCCTTAGGAACATGAGTAAAGAAGAGCAAAGAATGGCTCAACATCTGGTTGAGCAAGAGCAAATCTCATCAGCCCTGTAGTTTTAAAATAGGGGGACTTGATTGCTTGGCTTCTTGTGTTATGCCAGGAGTTCCAGCTTGGGTCTGAAAGCATTTCTAGTGCAACAGGCAAGAGTTCTCTCATATGGAAGAGTTATAATTAAAGGGAGATAAGGTCTGGAAAGGGAATTTCTTTTTCATGTTAGCATTAATGAGATAATTTATCAGAAGCTAATAGTTGCCAAAGGTGCTTCTTTTTTTTTTTTTTTTTTTTTAAGGTTATCTCTCTAGCGCTGTTCTTCCCCAGTACAGCCAGCATGTGTCACTATGGACATTAATGTGGAGACACATGGGCATATGCATTCTGAAACACTGACACATGCTGGTTTTAAACATCCCTAATGGACACTTGGCTGTAGAGCAGAATCCTCTGTGAAGGGGGTAACTTCTCAGAATGGCAACACATTTATGTGGCTATGAGGTTTGTGTTGTAAAGTAGCTGCAATTTTTAAGATATGGTTCTGAGTTGAGGTGCCATTGTGCTGTGTGGGGTGAGGGAGAAGTCAAAACTCCCTTTGACTTACATGGTAATAGAATTAGAGGTTTGTAAGAATAAGAGTTTTTATTGTATATTTTCCTAGTGTTGGGACAGAAAATTATTTAGTTACTGAAAAACTTTTTTTCAAGTTGTTCCCCTTTACTTTGTAATTATGGGTGCACATAGTTCCCAAATGAGTTAGCAGTTTAGTTGTAACAAAAGGAGACAGGAGTTTTAAATTTCCACCCCAACCTTTTTACTTTGTTGAGAGGAATTGGGGGAATAACAAGGATGAAAACACTTGGGTCTAAATGATGGCTGAAGTCACTCATATCCCTTGGGAAGTCTTCAGCACCCTGCAGGACTGGAGATTTTTTTCCTGCTACTGCATAAAATGACTGCTGATTTTCTTCTAGTGCACGATCCTTACTGAGCAGACAGATTTTCATTTTCAAACTTGCATTTAGAAATGGAGACATTTCCTTCCTTGATCAGACCACTGGGTCTACTAGTCATTTTTGTTCTGCTCTTAGAGCTCACACTGTAGGAACAGTGCTGCAATATATCTCTTTATGTGTATGTTTGTGTTATGTCAATTTCAAATATATGTCTCTTTATGTATATGTTTGTGTTACGTCAATTTCAAATATATGTATGTGCTGACTTTAAGTTTGCCTTTTGCCTATGTGTTTTGCTTAGTCTGTCTAAGGCCTTCCTGCTAGACACAAATATTTTTCTGAAAAGGACACAACTTTAAATAGTCTGAACTCATTCTGGAAGCTTTAACTTGTGATCTTTTGCTTTTTGGTTTCTTCAGATATTGAATCTTTTCTTGCACCATATACATATTTATGACATTGTAGTATATTGCCTTTTTTGATAGACTGCATTCTCAACTGGTGTAAAGCCTTACTTTACATATGCTTAAAACATACACAAAACCTAAATGCTGTTCTTAATTTTAGAAAGAAATTACGAAAGTGTCAGATTGAACTGCCAACAGGTAACAGATGCTTAAAGATAGATGATGGGAAAATTGTACATAAAGTTAAAGCAGAATAGTCTCCTTCTGTTTCTAGATGAAAAGTCGGTTTTGACTGCCTAATTAGATGTAGCATCAATTTTCAGTACCAGGGTTTTAGCATCTAATTGGCTGTTCTGACAAATTCTTCTTTGCTTAATTGATTTTCAAAGGTACTTATATTTCTAGGCCATATAACACAAGAAGCAGTTACTCTCTGAAGGTAGTTTTAGTCTGTTGTAGTCCATTCAAGAGCATTTAGACTGGTCCTTATACAGTTCCTGACTTGGAAATAACTATAGCCACTTAAAATTGGTGATCACTTGGAGTTTCTTTTGTGTACCAATCTGCTCTGTTGTTGTACAAATATTATAGAAATTATCAGATTTAAGAAACAGAACTCTTCCCACTGACTTCAGCGGGACTAGATGCTGTGGTCTTGAATTCTAAACTTTCGAGGTGCCTGGTCATCCCTGATTGTAGTGGATGGCACTATCTGAATGCCACTGTAATCTGGCTCTAGTTAGCTGCAGGGGCTTCTCTTGCTGGAAATGTGATTTGCAAAGTAATTGTAAAATGTTTCAGTGTAGCTTGTGGGAAGATAAAATTATGAATAGAAAACAGGAGGAAGCCTTCCAAAATGGTAGCGTTGCTGTATGTGAACATCTGCCAGCACCTCTTAGCCAACAGCAGATACTATTATTTCAAAATATGTTTAGAGGAAGATTATTCTTCTTTTGGTCAGAGCACTAGAACAGAAGTCAGAATATCTACACCACAAACTTCTCTCTGTTGGTAACGGTTTACGTAAGTCAGTAAAATCTTCAATACCTTTGTTTTCCATTTGCAAAACAGGGATGACACCTAAAGGTAAACCCCAAACCAGGGGAGTGGATTGGAGTGTAATGTAGTCAAAGGTTTTGGAGAAACACCAATTGCCATTCTTAGAATCCTATACTGCATTAATACAATTTGAGATTGATGGAGATGAAAGTCAATGTAGCCATTTTCCTATGGAAATATGAAAACCATATTGCTACAAGAGCACTTGTTGCATATGTAACTGCAGGGAAATTTGAAAAGGCAGTCAAAACCACAGCGACAGAGGCTGGAGGGTGCTGAGGGTTTTGGATGGGTCAGACATATCTGACTTAAGTCCGTGCTCAGGAGACTTAATGTTAAACATGTACAAGGTCCCAATAAAGCCAGGTATTTCAACTTGTAATAGGAAATGGCATTCTGAGGGGTGAGAATCTGAATAAGGGCTGCAAGTGTAACTTGGTCTCCTGTGCAGTCCTCTAGGCAGTAACTTTTTGTCACCCTCTCTTCTCTGTCTAGACTCTGTGTTATATATATTTTATAGATATAATATTTTGATAGCCTTTCTGGATCTTACTTGCTGCTGAGAGGAAATACTTTGCATCAGACTATCTTTTCTCACAAAGTGTACGTGTAGTAATGGAGATACCTTCCAACTGCCTCTAGCAGCAGTGGAGGGTGGTGGAAGGTACGCTGTAAATCAAGCCACTAAAAATGGAAGCCAAGTGATGTGTAAAGAAAGTATATGCCCATCAAAAGGTGTATATATCCCTCAAAGAGGAGGCTAAAGGGTAAACAGAAGAATACAGTCAGATGGTTACAAGCACAGGAACATGTATTAAGGAAAAGATAAAAAGGACATGGCAGTCATGAAAATGTGGGAGCTTATGTATCTGAATGCAGAACTTGGATCTCATTCAGAGGATAAGCTTTTTCTCTGCCAGTTGGGATGTGTAACTCTTAATATGTTTATAAATATTTGGATAATTCTGATGAGGGACAGTTCTACAGGCAAGATATGGTATATTCTGATGGGGAACAAGATGTGCTATAAAACACCAAAGTAATTACTTAATCTGTCAGTGGGATACATGAAAGGACTCAGCACTACCGTTCTTTGAATTGGACTTGCTGGCACAAACTGCTGGCAGGAAAAAAGCCCTAAAATAGGCATCTTTGTGTAAATGATTTGTTACCTATTGCTGTGTGACTGGATCATTAGCCTGTTATTTTGAAATGCTAGCAAAACAATGTTACTATATATATAATACATACCTTACATCCCTTAGGAAAGATCATTGGTTTTGGCCCATGACATAATCTCTGGACATTGCTAAATAAAGGAGCCAAAAAATAAAGCTTTAAAACTAGAGGTGAGTAAGCTTTCTGTAACAGAAACAGGATTTACATTGCCTATGTACTTCACAGGCACGTTTTGCCTTGCCACCTGTCACTGAGACTATGGACAGATGCTTTCTCCTGGTTCCAGCTGAGCCTGCTGAAAATATTACTGTTCCCAGCTGCTTGTTACCACCCATGAGCTAGAGGTTACTGTCCCCACAACTTTTCCAAAGCAAGAGGTCGTATGAGCATTCCCGTGTCTACTGATCACAAAGCCAGCCAGTTTCAGGTGCAAACCTGGCTGACTGCAGTGACATGGATTAGAGAGTCCTGTAAAATCCCCTTTCTCCAGCTGTACTCATCTCCCAGAGGAGTGCTAACAGACAGCTGGGGGAGACAATGCTGATGTTGCCAACTGGCAGGGCTGACTGCAGAGTAAATACCTATCTGCAGATTTTTTTTTTTTTTGTCTTGAAAGCAAGCTTGTTTCTCTCAGAATCACTGAATCCTCAAAATGTGGGACCTCCAGCATAGACATCATCTGCAGATAATAAAATTTCCCAGAATTTTTAGAAATACTGAAATACAGTTTAATTTCAGTAAGTACTGGAGTGTTTTGCAATGTTAGGAATGCCTAGTGTAAGCAATTACTCTATGACAATGCAATAGCCAGAGAGATCCAGATTTTGGTGTATCTGGAACAACAGCCAGTGCTGTCCCTCTGCTGCCCCCATCCCCTTTCGCCTCTGGTATGTTCCAAAGTCACCTCTGCATCTGTGCAAACAGTAACCATTATGGTACAGCCCTGCCAGGGTTGTGATCGATGCTGCTGGGGAGCCTGGCTGTGGCCATGAAGCATCTCCTCTCTCCAAAAGAGCTGAATGTTCAACATCTTCTTCCTCCTGTCAGCAGTAGTAGCAAAAGGAGGTGTTTGGGAAGTGTCTGCTGTTTGAAGAGCCTTCCCTAAATAAAGGAGGCAGTATGTGAGAATCCTGCATCCAGTGCCCATCCTGAACCATGCTGAGTTACCATGCAGGGACAACTAGGATGCACTTAGCTGCTGCACAGCAATACACTGCTGAATAATCATGAGTATGCCTATTATTTGAGACTGTGTTGCTTGCTAGCTGCTAGTTTATCTGCAAAACTGAAGGGGGAAAAAGTTACAGAAAGAAAAATAATTTCAATGTTGTGGACTTGTGATTGATGCTTGTAATGGTGCAGCAGAGGGTAGTACTGGGAAATGGAAATGTGAATGGGAACCTAATATACTGGAGGTACCAAGGAAACTCAAGTTGCCAGGGAAGAGACTGTAATCCCTGTATGTAGTCGTTCATACAAAATAATGTTAAGGAATGACAGAAAACTTGGCCTGTTGCATTTGGGGATTGTAACTGTCTTAGTGCTCAAAATTTCAAATAAATAATGTTGCTGAGGGTATGTATTAGGCATATAAAGCATCACAAAGGTGTAAGTGTAGAGCAATAGAGTTATTTTAAGTATGGCTCTATTTATTATGTCATTGTTCGTTGCAAGAAAAGGTGTTTTACACTTTGTTGTTTTTCTACAGTGGATTTTTTTGGGGGGAAGGAAAGGAAATAAGCAGAAATTAAATATTCCCCCTGTAGCTCTCTTGCCATGTGTCTTGATATATGGTCTTGACGTAGACTTTTGTCACCTTTCAGTCTGTAAAATTCTTAAGAGCATGGATTCTGAAAGAAGGTACAGCATGGGGAGAGAAATGATACATGCTTGCCGGTGCAGGCACTATACCTTGCCTGTCCAGATTCCCCTGGGAGACAGGGCTAAGCAGCATGACTTCCACGGCTTTGCATGGACTTGGTGGGACAGCGAGCACCTCCAGCCTCTGCTGTTGTCAACCTTTGGAGTGAATTAGTACCTACACTTATTAATCACCGAGAGTTTGACTCTATTTAGAGATATCCTATTGTGTTCTCATAGGCCTGACATGGTTCTTTTCACAGCCAGATTTCATCTAATATTTGCAATAAATTGGAGTCTCCAGGGGTCTGTTTTCACTTGGGTTAATGCTGATTCTCTAAAACTATTTTTAAAATGAGCATTTGGTTGTTCAGGTTAATTCAAATAACCATGTTCTGTTTATACATTAAGTATTGCCCAAAACAATTCATACTGATTAATAACAGATAGAATTGCATTTGCTTGTTCATACCTTTACGATCAGGCCCCTTCTAAAAATACTGCAGTTACAAACCCCTTGTTGAGCCTGGTATTATCTCAGGGCTCAAACCAAAGTATTTGTTGGAAAGCTGAGGATGGGTGTGATGTGCTGCTCTGAGGCACGTATAGAAGTAAAATACATGAAGATGGTGTCAGTGTGGTGATGTGGGGCAGAGTCCTGCTTGGTGTCATGAGAAGGGGTGAGATGCTCTAAGCCAGGGGTATCAAACTCATTTTCACCAGGGGCCATGTCAGCCTCATGGTTGCCTTCAAAAGGCTGAATGTAATTCTAGGACTGTATAAATGTAGGAGTAGTTCCATTTCTACAGTCCTAAAATTACATTTGTCCCTTTGAAAGCAACCATGAGGCTGATGTGGTCCCTGGTGAAAATGAGTTTGATACCCCTAGTCTAAGGAGTGGAGGCCAAGGTGTTTCTCCATGTCCATGACTCACCCACCAGGCAACCTCTCCTGGCAGCGTAGCAGGGGACCCTGGTCTCAGCTGAAGTTGAAGATGTGATGGTGACAGCAGGGCAGCATCTGTCCTGCATACTGGAGAGAAGCCAGCACCTGCGGCTTGTGTGCCCTCAGACAGGGGAACAGTGACTCTCCTGGGTAGCTGTCAAGCACATCTTTCCATATTGCTGGGGGAGGATTGCGTTAGCAAGGGGTAGTGACGTGGGAAAATGAGGGCTTGTTACCCTTATGTAATGGCTTTTGCTGTGACATAGTTCAGTAGTCACGAAGCGTGGCTGAGAGTAGGTAGGTTAATGGGTTTTTTTATGGTTTCTTCCCCCACTGCAGCACGATTCATTCTCCAGTGAGGTTTCAGAGAGGAGAGCAGCATTTGCTCTGTATCTCTTAATCTAGATCAGTCTTAATGTCTGTTTCCCCCCTCCTGTTTGTTTATAATATCTAGGAAATAGGTTTCCTATGCTCCTTCTCCTTGCTTCCATTCTCCCAGTCTGTATCCTTCAGGGCATATGGGTGCTGGCTTGGAAAAATAACTCCAAGAGTGGTTAACTGCACTGCTTCCGCTGTGTCTTAAGGGTGGTACAGAACTGAGCTTGTAAGCTATTTAAAACCAGTGAATAAGAGGTGGAGATTACATATAGCTGTTATGGAAAACTGTACTTCACGTAGTGACTCTTCAGTTCCATATATTTTGTCCTGTTTGGTCATGTGCCAAGGGGCAGATCCGCCGAACAGCTCTGTTCTCCTGCCTGCACTGCTAAGGTAGAGATGAATAAGGGATGAAAAATTGTTTTTCATTGGATTTTTTTCCTGTCCCTCCGTTTTGCTTAAATTCCTCTAATTTTGTCTCAATGTTTAAGAAATACTGATTTTTTTCCTCTCAGTGTTGTCTGGTAAGAAAGGGTACCTCAGTGTGCTCTGTGGGTTTTTCTTTGTTTGTGGGTGTTTGTTTTTGCCTAGTCATGTTTTCCATTATGAATGCTCACTCTGATATTTAAGGTAGCTGTTACTGAACTTTAAATACTTAAAATAAATTTGTAGCAAGTATGTTATTGGAGTTATGATTCTATTTATGGAGTACACGTAGTTTTTTTTTTTTTTTCTCCTTTAAACCATGTTTAGGTGGAAAGAATGCTATAGCCATTTCCAACGTGGAAGAATTTTAAGGCAAAAATTTCTCATTACTTGTTATGCTAACAAGTTTTTGTTTGCTTTTTTTTTTGGTGCATACTTTTTTGGGGGTGTGTCATCCTGGTGACTTCAGAGAGAAATAAGAGCTTAGAAAACTGACTTTTGCTTTGAGCTGTCTTGGCAGATGATACTCAACTCTTGTGCTCCTGCAGGGTGCTAAAGCAATGGATGTGATATTAAAAGACAAGAAGACTAAGAGGGACTTTTGAAGATGGTGTTCAAAAGAGTTTTAGCAGATTAACATATTTGCAGCAGCAACATTGCTACAACAGACTGTAATGTTTCCAAAGGAGCCATTACAATCAATACTGCTAGTGATCCATATCTGAGAATTTTTAAAGTGAAATTTGGGTGGCAATTTCCCCTCTGAAAACATAGAGGAAGTATAATAAGAAAAAGACCTCCAGTTGTAGAGTTGTCCTCTCCATTAGACAGAGCAACATTTACACTGCTTCCTCAGCATACATGCTTATTTAAGTATAATTAGATGATGGTAACATCCATACTGTTTATCTTATCAAGAGAAGATGACAGGTGCCAGCCTTGACTCCATGGCTGGGAATCTGTGTCTCTAAATACAGCTCCATAACGCTCCAGAAGTGTTCCAAAGGAACTGTTGTGGTTTTGAGGTCAATAATCTGGGTTTTAATGATTCTCTAAACATGCATTTGCAAATGGGGCCATGACTGTTCCAAAGGCATTCTTTCAGATTTCCTGTAACATTGGCTAATGTCCCTTGAACTTGAATCAGTCCCAGCTTTGCTCAGCCCCCATTCAAGGAGTGTGGCAGACTTGAGGAAATATGTGTACCTGGGTTGATGATGCTCTTTTTAAGAGTCTCTGGATATACCCTTAGCATTTGAAGCATAAACAAAGTATATTGTAGTAAGAGATCTGGGAGCTTGAATTTTTTTTTTGAACTTAGGTTGTGTCTTTGTTATTACATTCTGGGTTTCTCTGTTTCAGAAAATTATCAATGAATTACAAGGAGTGAAGAGAACAACAGTGAACCTGATTATACAGTAAAAAGGACTGGTTTACTAGAAAGCTTTTGAAAGAACTTGAGTACGTGCAGCTTGTCCAAGCAATGACGAAAGTATTGTATGATTAATGTCTAGCATTAGAAGATTCTTAGAGGTTTAAAATGAAGGAATTATTTAGTATTCAAAGAGTTAGAGGTAAGAGTAATGTAATGATATTATAGATGGAGAGGATTTAAGATAAAAGGAGACTTTCACAGTGAACTAGTTTAGATTGTGGAATAGCTACTGAAAGAAAGTGGTGGAAATATCCAGACTTGTGATATTGTAGAAGATAGCATGAAATAAAAAAAATATAGGAGATGTTAGCTGTGTTTTAGTCATTGTGTGATATTAGTTACTATGCTAAGGATGGGGTGGATGACCCTGTAAGTCTTTTTGTACTCTGGGAATCTGGATTGTTGGTGGAATTGTTCTGGTGTTATACAGGGAGAGATTTTCAAAGACACAAAGAGGCATTGAAGACTTGGTACTCTTTAAAATCAAGCTGGTGCATTTGTGTTCTTCCTAAAACTGTTCTTTGCATCTAAGTATGTTTTAAGGGTACTCAGTTAAAACAAGCCTGCAAGAGCATGGCAATCAGGGTTTGGAAGCATTTCTAATTTTAACTCATCCAAGCTTTTAAGTTGGGCACGTGCTTAAAACCTGTAGCTGATTCACTGAGGCTAATGGACACATTCATAGAAGCCTGGACTCATTAATACCTGATTTAAAAGGCATTTTCTTGCAGGAGAACCTGAACTCTGGTCCTCCTCAGCTTCCTTGGGACCTCTGTCAACTGTAGCTTGAGTCTCCCATATACTTTCTGTCTGTCTGCCCTGCTCATAGCTGAGCTGTGCGCATAGTATTCCTTGGTATCCCTTCTCTTTGATATTCCTGATTCAAAATCCTTCTAACCTTTTATTTTTCTGGCATTAAAACAGATAAAGGGAGTGGAGATTTTTCTGAGAATGTCAGTATGGCTGGTGGCTTGGGCCTTACTTGTCACCCCTCTGGCGCTCCCACCTCATTTCTGCTGGTACCTGAATTCTCTTTACGGTTCAGACTCCAGCCTTCTGCTCCCATCTGTTGGTGTTTGCTCAGCCCACTACTGGAGACCTGTGGCTAGCAACAGAGTTGTTGGATGTGTCAGCCATGCTTCAGATGTAATTTTTTTCCAGTGGTGGCCTTCCTCCCCCTCCCTTGCTGTGCTGCTTTTGTTGTTGGGATGGAGGTTTGGGTTTTCTGGAGCTCTCTAAATTGGTGACTGTTGACCATTCTCTTGTGTCAGAAGTAAATCTTTCATGCAGACCACACCTGGGAAATTAAGACAGATCTCATATTAATGCTTTCTTAAGCTCACCATTGTGTTGTATGAAAATAAATCAGCCTGAACACTTAGCAGTTTGGTGAGCTGAAGGCAGTTTACCCTTATGTGGGTACAAAAACAGTTACAGCCTAGAAAGCCAGAGGTGAAGGAAAACTAGGATGAGTGATGCAAACCATTGCAAAGAGGAAGAAACAGCTTCTTAATGGGGAAAAAAAGCTAAGCCCAGGACATCGACAGATGGAGTATCTATACCCAGCATGATCCTAATCCAGAGGTGCCATGGTGGGTGCTGGTCTTCTGCAGTCTGTCATTGTATGACCCTTCACCACTGGAATATGATATACTTGAGAAGCTTGAATTGTGTCGTATTCTGGGAGAAGGGTAGTTAATGTAATCCCACTTGATCTACACCTAGCAGAATCTGCTTGCGTGGTTTATTGTTGCCATTAAGTTTGTACTTGATTGTTTTTAATTGATTAACATTTGTTTACCTTTGGTAGCCTGCTTTTTCATTTGTAAAAAGCTGACAACACTGTTTCCTGCTCTTGTCCTCCCTCTTGACATGACTTGTATGACTCTTTATATTCTGACCATGCTATACAACTAGGGATTGGAAATAAATTCAGTCTTTTACCAGTTCTCATGTGTGTCGTGCCCTTATTACAGTACCAGTAGGGCTGCAAGGCGATGCATTATTTTTTCTTGTGCTCTTCAGTCTGTGTCCCAGTGTTAACAGCGTTTCTTGGTGTGATATTTTTGTTTGCTGTTAGGTCAGTTTGACACAAAGTGCTCATACGAGAGCATGCAGCCGAGCATAACTAGGTGCAGATGGCAGCAGCAAGGAAAACAAGACAGCCTTGGTTTTCTCCACAGGTTTCAAAGTGTCCTCAAAGCAGCTTCTAGAAAACTGCTTTGTGCCTAAAGGGGTGTGAGTGTGTGCATGTATATAAACTTATAAAGCTGTAGCAGCTGCAACCTTTTGAATGTAGCTGGAACCCATCTTGAAGTGAAGCAGCGGACAGAAGTCCCACTCCACTACCTCTGTGTCCTTGTTCAAACATAATAGGTTTTATAGTGGGTATTGGCCATGAAAAACCTAAAAAACTGTATGTAACAGCACTTGATACTACCTATGAGGGAGCAAATACAAAGAGTCTTCAGAGGAAATGAGAGTAGTGTTGGAATATAGACTAGGGGAAAGCTAGTAATCAAAAAGCCATTGCATCGCATAATTGATAACTTGGAACCTATCAGTCACCAGAAAGCATTATAATAATAAATACCTGGGGCAGAACATAGCATACAGCACACATTTTAATTTCCTAGGAGTGGAATTTCTATAACAAGAACAGAAGTTGTCTTTTAGCTTTGTCATTTTGTTGTCATGTAATAGGTCCCCACTGCGTAGCACCCGCTCTCCTGGTGATATCTTGCATGAGGACATGGTTACTGTGAGACGGGTAGTGTTTCCAGTGGGCAAGGAACAGTGGTTTTCTGTATCATATATGCTTTTAAAAATTCCTGGTAGTGCTTTTGTGAGGTGCTTCCCTCTGTGTTGATGCACACATTCCTTATATTCCTTTCAGAAACATTCAGGAGAGCATGTTCACATTTTCTTTGGGAGTTGTTTTAGTAACAATCTAGCATTGTAGGATCTGTATTGCTTGTTAAGCAAATCACCTGCTTCAGCCTCCTGTGTTAAGAATACAGATTTCAAATCTGGAGCCCTACACATTAAAATTCAGGTTTTCCTACAATTAGACTTCTTATATTTTCACTTGCGAAAGGTTTGAAAAATTGTCAGAAATATGCTATTGTAGATACAACCACTAGAACCTTTACTGTATTTGTTTCCCTCTTATTTACTTTTTGCCTACTGAGTCCAAAAGTCTCCTGACTTGCTGAGGCACAGCTGGGCTGCTTTACCTACAGTAAATGGCTCCCACTTGTAATCCTGGTGTAAATTCCTTCTTTGCCAGAGAGACCACAGCCAAAAGGAAGATGAGAGATGTCTTTGTATCTTAGCATTATGGTTGGGCAGATTAAGCCTGGTATTTAGAGAGCTGTGATACCTGGTCCTGATGCTCAAATGGATGTTTGTAGTGGTGTGAACATGCCACTTGATCTCTCTGCATCTCTTTCCTTCCCTGTGTTGTATGGATCTACTAGGCAAGCAAAAGTGCTGTATGTGGCTGTGTGTATTGTGCTGCTGACACACTGAGACACATCACCATTGAAAGGATATTTCCCTTATCTGTAATCCAGGTGGGAAATCATGCTGATAAGATGCACTGTTCATTTGACAGCTTCACCAAAGCAGTTGGATTCAGTGTGGGTAGTAGGTGGCTGGGCTGGGAGGAAAGATCCACCCTCCCCATTCCACCCAGCATGGTCTGTTTAAGTATGTGTGCACCACAAAGCACGATTTTGTAGCCCCAATCTCAAGATAATCTCAGGTGTTTGGCCATGTTTTGAAAGAGCTTGGTTATATTTTAGTGGCTAGCACCCGAGAAGTTGTTTTGTAGACCCACAGGGATGCAAAGGAGGCTGTTTTAGTAGGGGATGTCAGTAGTCGGACTGCGAGAAGGTAAGTTTAGCGTTACAGAAAGATTCAGCTTGATGTGACTTCCTTGGTTTCTGCAAGCAACCAGTACATAAGCTGAGAGGCTTAACCCAGCCACTAGTATAATCACTCTCTAACTAGCATTGTATAATTTCTTTTGCAGAATGCTTTTAGACAGATTTTGGTGGTATTATTGTCAATTTACAGTAGAGTGCATAATGTGTTACAGTTGTAGTTTGCCCCATACAGTTTTGGATTTGCAAATTCTTTCCTAAAGAGTCATCCAAGTCAGTTCTAGGAGCTGGCAGAAATTATCGAGGGTTTGCTGCCACTCAGTTATCTTATTCTATCATATTGGGTAGAAGATTTTCCCCTATTAATTATGTTCTATTTTAATTACATTTGCATAGTTGACAATTTTTAATGTTGCTTTAGCTTAAAGAAAAAAAAAACAGTTAAAAAAAGCAAACCAAGCAAAAACTCCCTGGGGACTTTGACCATGGAGAAGAAAACATTACAAACAAAGTACTCTGAATCAAATCATGATTACTTATGCAAATGCACAAACTACTCACAATTACACAAGCAAGTTAGGTCCTTAACAATGGTTTGGTTATTTTGGATCAGACACATTGCAGCTGTATTAGAGCATATGTGTCCAGACTCTCAATACCTTTTTCCCCTCTTGTCCCACAGTGGATTTGTGTTTTCAGCTGTGCAAAAATCACCTTAAACACACAAGTATGTAGCCAGCAGGTGAGTTTTGGCCAGAAGTGGTATGATTAACATTTTTTGAGGATATAAGTATGAACAGTCCATATAGTAGGGGAAAAATGTGTGTGCTCAGAGGCAGGTTTTTCTTCTCATCTCCTGTGTCAGTCTGTTGTGACTCCTGGGACTTTGCATATGGTTTGAACTGAAGGAAAGTCCTTGCTGGATGACATACCAAAGCTGTAGCTGACATTCAGAATAGAGAAAGCTACAAAGCAAAGGCAATTGGAACCTCCCCAAATGCTGCAAGAACAAACTGTGACATTTCCCCCCTTGTTTTTATTTGATTTAATGATTTGGCTTCAAGTCAGTTTTTGTTGTGGTTGTTTAGTTTCAGCTAAAGTGCATTTTGCCCTCTTCCTTTTCTCCTTCCCATCCATAGCAGGTCTTTCTGCATACATCCTTGCTGAGGCATTTCTTTAATGGAAATAAGGAAGGAGGCACATGGAATTGGTGATCATTGTGGTGGTGTCTAAACTACAAGGGCAGTTTGTGGGTATCCCTGTAACCAGTCTGTTGGGTATCCCAAGGTCCCAGTCATTCAGCTTGGAAGATTTACTGGAGTCCTTGCTCCTGGCATTTGTGAGTCCTTGTTCTGGTGAGACCAGGTTGTACCTAGTTTATAAGGAGCACTTGGGTGCATAAAGTTCCAGATGTACCTGGTTGGATTCTGACATATGATTAGATTGTAGTCCCAGTGTTCACCCAGACTTGGGAACTGGGAAGTGCTCCTGGGCGCTGCGGGTCATGCACATCCTTTGGGAATGGCTCTGCTGGGAATCTCACATGGTTAGTGTTTACCCCATATCTTGTAGTCTTCTAAAACTGATGTGGAATTGCAGCACCTTCCCCCAGACTCCTGCAGAGCTCCTACGTGCAGCCTTGGAGAAATCAAGTCAGATTCATGTGGGTTTAGAAAGCTGTAGCTGCTCCTGTTTTGCTGTTCTCTCTGAAATGATTTGGAATCTATGAGAAATGAATGAAAAAATGTGTAGGAGAAGTAGCTAAAAATATTTTATCAAATAAAGAGACAGGTGTATGAAAAAAAAAAAAAAGGAACACCAGTCAACCCTTCCACTGAAGTATCTAGAGCATAAAACATCTAGCAGGGTTTTGCTCTAATAAAGGTTGTTTTACTTCTTCCTATCTTCAGTTTTCATTACAGGAATGCAACTCCTAAATTTGAATGCACCATGCTCCATTTAAAAACCCACTGGACCCTTTCAGCCTTGTGAAGATTCTGCTTCTGGATTGGCTTTGCATGCTGTTCCATTGGCTGGGACCAGCACAGCCCACATTGGTTAATTAAATAAAAGAACAAGATAAAGTAAATGGCCTCAGATATTGTTACCCTTTGTAGGCTGTGTGAAACCCCTAGGTAAGAAAAAGGTTAGCCAAAAATTTTAATATGGGGAGGTGACACGATGTGAATATATGGTTGCAACACTGATCCTGACCACTGTAGGAAAATGAGGCAAAATTGAGCTAGCATTTTTATATTTTCCAGAGTCTTTTTAGCCTGCAGGCCTTCTCTCACAAACCACTAGAATTTAATTTGGATAGTTCAGCAAACCTACAGTCAGATGTAGAATTGATTTATAGATGCTGCTATTAAAGCTGATTATGTGCACATGAAACAAAATATGGAGCTCAATTAATCAGAATCCCTCCTTCAAAGACCCTTCTGCAGGAGTTTTTTATAATTCAGTTCACACCGTGTGTTTAGCTTTAGATGCACTTCAGAAACTCAAGAGCACACCCTTTGCTAAGACAAGTTATCCCTTCCGTTTAATAACTGTTTATATCGTGGACTGGAAAACATCTGTAATGAATGGCTGGTCCTAACCCGCATTTGCATCTGGTCTTTCCACTGTGCATTTTAGTACGTTGCTGGTGCTGTGCATGGAAGTTTTCCTGCTCACCTCCGGTGACTTGTTCATGGCTGCTTCCAACACCTTTTTTTTTTCTTTGGTGGAGTGGGACCTTAGCTAGTAATAGCTGGATTGGTTGCCAGATAGGGTTCCTCATATGTTTGCCTGAATGCAGTTGTCACCATAGGGATGAGGAGAAGGAATTAAAGGCTGTTGGCAGAGCAAAGGGTAGAACCGCATCTTTCTTCAGCAGCAGTTTAGATGGGTAGAAGTGCCTTTGAACCTGTGGAGTGATTACTATTGAAGGTTAGACTTACTGTCTTGGTTATACTGTAGTAATTACAATCTCACGAGCATGAAGGAGATGACAGTGTCTGCACTTGACATCTCTAGGAGACACTTGTGTGGCTTTGGTGTTTGCTGCAAAGCTCTGCAGATTGTCTCAAAGAGGGAAAATGTTGCCTGGTTGTGATGGCTGTTGCAAGTGCGAGGTGGAGGCAGCCACCAAGTTTGTCCTCTGAAGGGCTGCAGGTCTTATGGCCAGTGGTTTTCTTCACTGGGTTTTCAGATTGCTTTACAATGTTAGGTCTTAAAAGACTTGGTTATCTGTGCCTGTGGACACCTGATCACCTCATCCCTAGATGTTGCACCTGAAGGTTGACCACAACCTACTGTTTGTCCTTGTAAATTGTTGTAATTGCCAGCCATGGTATGAGTTACAATAATTCTCACTTCCCCCAGTCCGTTGTGTTGTTTTCAGTACTTTGCTACCTTGCATGTTTTGAAACAGCTGCATGTGTTACTGCGTGCTATTATTCCTTCTAAAGTCATTTCCATGCTATAACCTTTGACTTGAGTGAGGAGTATGACATGCTTTGAGTTTGGATTTTTGTTTGTTTCATTGTCACTTTGAACTTTGTTCTTCTGTAAATTAAAAAAGGAGTGTTGACACTATGGGTTTGTGAGTTATTGTGTGGTTGAAATAAACACATGCAGTATTCTAGGAAAGTAAACCCAACATATATGTATCATGGCTAGAGGCAAATTTCTCACTCAAACTGATAGTTATCTCATTATTGCAGTCTAATATGAAAAGATTTATGCCTTTGGTTTTGTGTATTAGAAACGTTCACAGTATGAGGTTTTTATGTAACTGTTGAGAAACCACAAATTATTATCTGAGATATACCAGTTTGATTTTCCAAGCTATTATGGAAGAAGTCCAGTTCCAGTAAACTATTTTCCTTGGATCTTAAAATGATTACTAGAAGCCAAATGTCAAGAACAAGCCTGAATCAGTATTTATTGAGCCCAGCTGGTGATCTGTCAAGCACCTACTGCTGATTTTCAAAGGCAGTTGGAATGAGGGATTTGCACTGTTGTGTTAGTCTAAAAAGAATGGATCTAATGGATCAAGGACCTTTCAGTGGTCTTTCTTTAAGAAATCCACCTGGTGCCTGCCCTGAGCAAAGGGTGCTGTGCTTCATCAGAGTAGCAGTAATTCAAAAGGTTGTATAGCTCTTTGGTACAGCAAGTATGAACTGACCTATTTGTAGTACCAAAACTGAATGGCCATGTGTTTTGGCAATTTAATACTCTAGCAGTTAATGTGGTGATAATCTTTATATATAGACTTCCAGCATGATCTAATCAGGTCTTGATAATTTTGTCTGTATATGAGAAGAGTTTTAAGGCCATGAAGAATGATTATAACTCTCTCAGTGCAGCAGTGATGACGGGGAGGGCTCTGGAGAGCTCCAGGTGACCATGAGGGTTTGTTCCCTTGCTGAAGCACAGGCCAGCTGTAGTGTAGTGTTTGCATCCCAATAGCTCCAGGTAGAATAAAAGTGTGTGTGGGAGGGAGAGATAATGATTTATGTGCAATTGGAACTGGCCTTGTATAATGATAGGGGTGATACGCATACGCTTTCTTTCATCGGTTGTTAATGAGAAAATAATAGGAATTTGGTAGAATTAATATTTCTTTCTAATTGAATTTTATTTTTGTTAAATAAGCGTGGTCTCCGTTGACTCTTTTCCACTTCCAGCATAGAGCATTTATGATTTCCACTGGTAGGATGTGATAGCAGTTAAAACTAGGTATGATGTAGTGAGATAAACCAGAGGATAACTGAGAGAAGCACCCTAGCATCTTCCAGGATTTGGAGCTAGGCAGGGAAAATCTGGATTCTTGGAAAAGGTAGTTGTTCCGCATCTTCCTTTTTACTACCATTTCATTGTTGTAAGGGAAACCTGAGAGAAATCCGTTGGAGACAATGCAACCAGAACAAGAAGAGCCAGGGAATTTTCTGCAATTCTATTATTTCCCGCAATTCTGGCATAATTTTCTTGTTTTTTGTCTCGCTTGACTGTTTTTCTCTCCAGCGCTCTTCTTTTCCTACTTCCATATTAAATTACAAATATTGTGTGTCCAACTCCAATATGCATCCATGGAAACAGATAGTATCTATTCAATACCTTAATGCCTCTATACTATGGATTTCTGGGTGCTCACTCTTTAATCAGAGTGAGATTGAAGTGACCAGACACTGTTGGATGAAGGACCTATGCAGCTTCTTCACTGTCACGTTCATGTGGATGTGTGCTTTATCAGCCCTGTTTGAATGGCAGGGAGCTGAGAGATGATGTGGAAATCATCTTCAGAGTGTTTTTTCTCCACCCTTCCCTTTCCTCCTGGCAACTCCCACGATGTTTCAGGTGAGGGGGAATCAGCCTGAATTAATGTGTCTGAAAAAGCATAGGCTGTATACTCTATAGGCTTGGTTTCTATATCATCTACTGAAGTCGCAGTGATACTTCTCTACCAAGAAAGTTTGAAAGAAATGTAAAAGGTTCAGTGTAAACATGTAAAATGTAAACTCATTTTGGTGTAAACATGTAATGTGTTCATTGGCCCCAAAAGAGACTCTGTAAATGCTCTAATGATTATGAACCTGCAGTGGAAAATGTTGGCTGGGTTTTCTAAGCTGAGCAACCCAGCTCCCCTCCATGGCAAACAGGGTTGAAGGATGTGCTTTGCATCTTGGAATTGGACTCTGTAGGCTTTTAAGTGGGTTCCGTGTCTGTATTTTCCTGTGTTTGTCTAGATCTTGGTAGGAAATCTGCGGTGAGAACTGCAGCGCGTGAGGATCCTCTGATTGTGATTAGAGAACATGTTCCTGTGTGTCCTTCCTCTGCTCTGTCTCTTGGGAGTAGATTGTTTATATTGCTTGAAATCGTTAATGCAGTTAAACTATCTTCCAGCATGCAAACCTATGTCATTCCGCTCTGTTGGTGTCCCATGGCTAAAAATGAACACTTTGATGCAATTGTATTTGAGTTGCCTTATGATTAATTAACAATTCCATTAAAATACCATGGATTTCTGCTACAGTGAGTTACACAATCCACAATAAAAAAAGATGTGAAGTTTCACAAAAAAAGCTTTAAAAGATGTGGTTGTGTGTGTGTGTGTCTTTTAGATTCACCTTTGTTAAAAAAAAAAAAAATGGAATTCAGTTTGGTGTGACACTGTGCAGGAGCTTGGTTAGGACTTCAGGGTTGTGCAGGTTGTTGTATTTCTTAAACACATACTAAAAAATATTCCTGGTCCATAAACCACAATAAACTGTTTGCTGTTAATAGACTAGCACTTTTATAGGTACAGCTTGAAGAATAAACCTTGTTTTCTGAACAGCTAAGCTTACTTGAGAGCTCAGCTCCAGCACTAGCAGAAGAAAATCACTGTTGTTATTGCAGGTAGCCCTCTGCTGCTGTTGCTGTCCCTGAGGTAGAGCAGGATGGTCAAATTGCAATGAGAAGAAGCATGTGAATTGATTTAGTTCTTACACAGTTGATTATACAAGCTAATGAATTGATTTTGTGCATTAAAAATATATATTATTTTTTTCCAGTATAATGTATTACGGAAAACCTTGGGGATTGTTTTTCTAGTATTTGATATCTTATTTTGTGAATTATGTCTCCAGAGGGCTTAAGGTTCAATCTTTTTATTTACTATGCATGTTCCATGCAAATTAAGCAGAAATATTGCTTTAGTCTTGGTTGAGTGTGGGTTTTTAAAAGCAAAGTCTTGATTGTGTGTGCGCAGTTACTCTAACAAATGTTCATGACATCGTATGCAAGAAGCAGCAGCAACATACTGCACAACTGCAGTATATAGTGATTAATTAGCAAGGATATAGTTTGAAAGATAGTGAGTTTTTAAGTTAATTTATAAGTGTTACTTCAAGCTTAGCAAATTGTCCCTAAAGAGATGCTGCTTTTTTTTTTTTTAAAAAAATATTAATTTTGCATAGCTATTAAGCATAACATTTTTGTAGAAGTCATTAAAAAGTTGTTTGGGTTGTGCTTCACAGCTTAGGCTCATTTCCAGTGTTGTCACTCTGTGCTTCACTGTTACAGAGTCCATATTTTCGGCAAGATATTAAAGGTACCATCTGGCCATCCACTGGGAAAGTAGAGGAGTTATGATTCTGCATTAAAAACAATATCACCCCCCACATGCAGAACGGAATAGGTGTCCTAGAAAATGTGTTCTTTTCCATTGAAAAGGTTCCCTTGCATGTAAAATATGATGTTTAAAATGCCAGAAGTAGCTTGTTATTTTGTAAGCTCTTTGAGTTGAGGCTGTAAAGTAAAGTAAGACTTTATACCGAGTGTTTTTTACCTTTTTGGTTTTTTTTAGATACTTCAAGAAGTGTAAAGGCATCTCCAGAAACAGCTGAAATATTTTTTCAGAAGTTAAGAAATAAATATGAATTCACAATCCTGGTGACCTTAAAACAAGCCCATTTGAATTCAGGGGTTATTCTCTCTATTCATCATTTAGATCACAGGTAAGTGCTGCTACTTGTATGCTAGTTATTGAAAGTATATGCATTTATGCAGTCAAAAATTGAACGTAAATTGGGGCAAAACTCTTGTGTGGCAGGCCATTTACAAATATTTATAGTGTTTGGGTAGGCATAATGTGCAGTTTCATGAAAAAATCACAAGTCCAAATCAGCCAAGGGAAGGTGGAACAGCTGTTACTCTTTAAATGTCTCTTGCCACAAAGGGCGTGAAAAGCCAGTTTTCTTTTTTCATTCATAACCATGAGGACCAGATGCTCAGCTGGTGTAAAGCTGTCATGTCAGAGTAGCTACACTGATTCACAAAGCCTGGCCCTGTATGTCTACCTCTTCACCAGCTGGTTTTTAACACCGCAAGCAGTTTAAAAAAAGCAAAAAAATCCTCCACTTACGGGCTTACACCTCCCATGAATGGCAGAACGCTTTACTCAAAATGTTGTTTGTCAGCCTTAAAAAACTAAAGTGAATGACACAGAACGTTTAAGGATTATTCATTTGATAGGATAATGACTACTAGAGAAATAAGATATCGTTATGTATCTGTCTGAGTAATGGCTATTAAAGATAACTGCCCTGTGATTCTGTGACAGAGTAAAAAGGAGTTTTAAAATGTGCACTTTTTAAGCAGTCAATAGCACAAGCAACAGATGATCTCTGCTTTAGGTTCATAGGTTACTTTGTACAATCCCATAATTCTTTCTCGATAGTCTCACTACAAAATAGAAAAGAAAAAGTAACAAGAGATATTCAGGCAAAGCAAAATATTTGTTTCTTTTTCATGAGTGTACAAGTTTTCATTAGCAGGCATGGCATAAATTATTTTCTGCTTTATTCTATTTCTCAGAGGCCCCATCTTCTGCAATTCACTTATGAAAAACAAAACCAAAAGCAAACCAAACAAAAAACCTCAACCAAACAAAAACAAACAGGAAGGAGAAAAAAAATGGAAAACATTTTGAAGGATCATTATGTGAAGTTTATAAAAGCAACTTCAAACATTGCAAGGGGATGTTTGAGTGCCTGCTGGATGATGTTTGCTGATGTAACATCATAGAAGAGCTAAGGGACTTCTGTTAACTGTTACATACTTCTTATCTGCAGGAGTGATGTGCAAGGGACAGAACTGGGTGGCTGTGATTTTTGAGTTTTGAACTCAGACTGTACCACCATATGTGCAAATCATCCCAGGTGGAAGAGTTTTATTTTGTCTCAAATGAAAGAGTAGGTCTGCAGTGACAGCTGTGCCCTGACAAAGCTTGTTTCTGCATTTGTAGGAAGAACATAGATTGGTTGGGCTACTGATAGGACTAAAAAATATAAATATAAAAAAATGTAAATTTCAATATTTCAAAATTGGAGATGGAGCCTTCATGTACCAAAATAGCTGCCAAAGCGTGCAAAGAGATTGCCCATGTGAAACTCTTAGACTCTGGAAAAAAGAATAAGCATAGCCTCTCTGAAAGGAGGCATTATTTCCTAAAAAACCGTTCCTGGCCTCAGGGCTTGCATGAAGAAAAATACATGCCATAGGAGATTTAAAAAAAGAAAGTGTAGTGTATAACTGAGCGAAGCTTGACAAACAATAACTTGGAGAATGGCCAACTGGGAGAAAACACTGTTACTTAGTGAACATAAAGAGTGATAAAAATACAAAAAATAATGTGCAATGAACTTTCATTGGAGGATTGCAGAAGAATTTGTGATGTTGTTTGGGAAAATAATTAATTCTTGAAGGGAGTAAGGCTTGGCATCTAGACCTGTTGTTAGTCTTATGGGAATAAGAAAACATTAAATCGATTCTATCCAGTCATAGCAAAGAAAAGAAAAGGTTAGAGCAGTGTTGGTGTCCAGGTTGCATGGTTGTACAAATATAATGCTGCTTATCAGATTTGAATCTGGTTCATCCATGTCATCTGCCTATGCCCATATAAAATATGCTTGTAAAAGGCTTTGTTTTTTTGGGGTCTCCATCTGAACCTTTGGATAATCAAAGAGGAAGAAAAACCTTCTAGATTCTTTAGGCCAATAGAGTCACTCATTAGGTCAGTTTTGGATGAAACAGCTAAAGAACAATCTACTTGTGAATATTTTATCACATTCTTTGAGAGAGGATTAGGTAATCTAATGAAAAAGAAACTTGAAGATTTTTTTTCAAATATGTTAGGCCCAATCTGATCCACTTATAGTCAGAGAAAACCTTTGTTAGCCTCAGCCGGTGTAAAATCAGTCTCAACAAGAGCATGACCAGAAGGAACTTGTGGCTATTAAGCTAGATGTACCCTTAAACTTTTATTAAACACATTGTGGTCTATTCTGTCCTAGGATATAAAGAATATTGTCTGTGTGCTATAGTAGTGTTTGTTTAAATTAATTGGTGCTAAAATGAGGGCTGACTGGGGTGTTGATAATACTGAAATTGGGCTAGCATCTCAATTGTCTTTAGTATCTGTGATGGTTTTTATTTTCTTTTATGATGAATGGCAGTAAAGACAAGCAAACGTATTAATATGAATTAAAAGGAAGCATTTGGATAGGTTAAATTAAACAATTAAATTAAATAACTGCTTCTTCAGTCATGGATTTCCATTTCTCTGACCTTGTCCACTTCTGTCCAGGGACTTGATTGTAACAGTCTTGTAGTTCTTTAACAACTTCTAATGAACTCTTTGTCGGAGCAGTCATCACAGTTGGAAGGAGAAGGAGCAATGCCAGACCTGACTCCACTCCTTTGCACCAGCTTCAGCCTTGTATAGCTTCTCTGCTGAATTGTGTGATTGAATCACACAATTAATTTCTTAATTGAAAGCTCTTGCTTTTCAGTGGTGAGGGAGTACAATGATGGTGAGGAAGGCTGGAGGTGGCAGTAACGGAAGGATTTAATCAGTCATCACTCAAGTAACTTTTCACATCTTAATTTACAGCGGTTTCATAACCCCTAATGGTTCTAGGGTAGAAGAATTTCTAGGGCATCAAAAAATCAAAATGTTTGTTGAAAAAAGTGGTAAAATGTATGTTCTGTTATTCAGTAGCTTGAGAAATATTTTATGCCTTTTTTAAAATAGTGTAAAAACTCATCCTCTCTTCAATAGGTCTAGAGACTTCGGTGCAAATATGCTAATTTACAACAATTGAGAACATTTCCTAAATTGCAGTTACTGGTGTTATTTTTATAATTTTCTTTAAAACTACTTACTTAAAATAGTTTAATGATTCAGAGTTTACTGACTTAGACTGTGTTGTCTAGGTATTTTTTTTCTGATTCCCTTTTGAGAAACATAAAAAATGAATACTTCCACTGAGACAAGGTCATGCAGCTGCTTAAGGCTTTGAGTCTTAAGAAGCTGACAGGACTGCTCTCCAAAGTTTCCCCTCTAATGTCATGTGTCCCTGGGCTATCAGAGAGATGCAGAAGTTCTCCATGTAAATCTGAGGCTTGGACATTTGCTGGGGCTGGGCTGTTGCTGTCACCACAAAAAGTGATTCCTGAAAGGATTTTCTGCAGATATAATAATCTTTCACTGCTCTATTAAATGCTTTTATTTTTCTTTTTCTTGTTGACTGTGAAAGCTGTCTTTGCCTTTTGTAATGATTATGTTTTTCTTTAGTATTTAATATATTAAAATATTGTAAAACTGATCTTAAGGAATCTGAAATTATACCTGTAACTATCCTTTTCTAATTTTTTTCATATTTGTGCACAGGGATTGCTTTTTTTCCCTAGTGACTATAGAGTCCGAGGTGTTCAGGCAGTGGTAGTTCTGGGTACATTGCAGGTGATACTTCCAAGAAAACTCCTGTGATATCAGAGAATCCAAGTTGCACATCCATGGTTGTTCAGATGAGCTTCAGGCAGCTGAATGCATATTTCTGGGCAAATTTAGGTATGGCATATTTCTGAAAGATAGAAGTTACAAATGTTTTCTTAACTTGAGAGCATCACCTTGACCACATAGAGTGCCCTGTCTAAAATGCATTGTACTTTACAGTAATGAGGTAAATATTTTGAATTACATTAATGAAGTAATGCATTAAGTCCAAGTAGAAGCACTGTTATACACTGATTGCTGTGTGCTTGCTCTCAGCCTTCAGTTTAAGCTGTATTATCCTCCTCATTTCCCTTCTGAATTTGTCTTTGCTGCTTCTTGATGGAAGCAGCAAATCATCAGCAGAGATGATTTTAATCTGCAATGGGGTTGTAATATATGTTAGGTCTCACGATTCCATCATATTTTCATTTAACTGGCAACAGTGGAGTGATGTAATAAAGCTTTTTCCTCTCTTTGTGGTTAGATGGCTTTATGCAACTAATGTTATATTCATGTCTCTTGAGATACTGCGTATTAGGACCCTTAAAGGATGAAATCATTGGATTGTAGTTTAACCATTCTTTCCCTAAGTTAACGCTTTTTATATCCTGAGATGGAGCACTGAAATTAATAAAATTTTGTGAATGGGCATTCCCTACACTTAATTGTGTATCTCTACTAATTTATTCAATATCTGCCTTACTTAGCATTTGTTTTTACAGCTGTTGGTGTCTTGTGATTTTTTTTTTTTTTTTTTTTTTTGCTGTCAAATGGGCAGTACTGTGCAGCAGTTTCAGACCTCTTTCTGTGTCTAGAAGGAAATTACCTGAGACAAGTTCTCTCTCTTGCAGATTTAGCTGTACAAGGAGATAAGTTGCTAGAGGTGAACTCCTGGTGCATAAATTTTGTTCTATCATTTGACCGTAGTATTAAAATAGTGATGGAACTGTATGTTCTCTGCTCTTGATGTACAAGTGTCTGTATTTCTGGATTGCAGTATGAAGTCTCCTCTCTGACACCACAAAATCTGCTGCAAATGCCTTACGCTGAGAAAAACTTTCAATATTTACTGCTTAAACCAATACTGTTGGTTTTATTTGAGAGGCTCTCTCCCTCTCCCCAGCAATAACTTGCAGAGTAGACATTAGGTAAGAGTAACATGGAATTAATTTTCAAGCATTAAAGCTGTATGTGGCTGTTCCCTTTGCCAAAAGAAGTAGTAGCTTATTTCTGGTTTATAAACCACTCTGTGCTGTTCTTTTTTGGAAGAGTGGAGAGTTGTAGTGTTCTGTATTTTATTTTTTTTGGTTGCAAATCTTAGTTGCTGTTTCCCACTATTCTGACAATTATGAACGCTCTTAAATTTGTTCATAACCATCAATTGCTTTTGAATTGACTTCCTCTAGCAATTTAAATCTCCTATGGTGTCAGCCACCTCTTCTTCTGATGCAGTTTGCATGTTCCATCAAAGGTGTCAAAAAAAGCACTTTCTTACATTCATTCACTCTCTTTCTAGTGTGTGAGAAGATTCTGTGGGAGAAAGCATTCTCTGTAGCTACTGATGGTTTGACTGGGCTCTTGCCTGTGTCTCAAAAGAGGCAGGCTCCGTGTTTCTCTTGGTTTGAGAGATTGATTTCTATCCCTGAGTGGATAGTTGGAAAAGCAGCAATTTGTATTGTGTTCAGTTTAATGTCCTCATAAAATTGGGAGTGATCTGTTTCTTTAAGTGTTGTTTATAAGGGATGTCATTAAATTGATTGATGCCTTGTCACTATTGCCTGGAATTTTTTTTTGCTTCAGTTTAGTTTACAGTTCCTGACCCAAAAAAAACAACAAAAAATAGCCTTTAGGATGTAAATTCCTGTAATGCACTTGCCTTAAAACTAACTTCCTGTAATTTCTGTTAAATCAAGTCAAGTGAACCTGTCTGCCGATGTAAATCATCGTAGCGCCAACTAATCCAGGGTGATTTGGTCAAGAACTTATTACAAAGTGCTCCTGTGAGCCTGGAGTTTGCATTGAGACTAGTGACAGATCTACTTGAATACGAGACAAAAGACTTGTCCCTGCCTATGACACTGAAAACCACCACTGGAATAGTTGAAATGTGAGTTTTGACAGATACCATTATTCTTCTACTATTGTTTGAAAGGGTTTCTGTTAACAAATAATAACAAAGAAATCTGTATTCTGTCAGAGTAGAAAATGTGAGGAGTTAGGTTGAAACTGGCTTTTGCTTTTACTAATATATATATATTGGAAAGTTGTTTATTGTATTTGCAGTTCTCTTGCTCTCTGTGGAGAAACTTTGTCAAGAAAAAGAGTGAGAGGGATGGTTTATACCATTTGGTTTTAGTGTGTTTGATCTGGGAAAGTTTCTTCCCTCCTTGATTTTTAGCACAAAAGGAAGCTTCGGATAGGCAAAATTGATATTAATGGGGCTGTGTCATAGAACAAAATGACAATAAATATCCAATGCATTGGATTAGTGAGAGAGATGGGAGGCATGAGAGCAATTGTTCGAAGGCAAGAATTGTGTTTCAAAATGTATTTCTTGGTTTGGGAATTTGATTTCATATTCACAGCTTGGAACAGAGATGGCATGGATAATTTGCCGTGACACCAGGTCTGAATTTGTGCAAGGCCAAGCCAGCACCTTTTGGGCGAATAGTTCTTGGAATGCTTTGTGGAGCTTGATGGGACATTTTGCTTCTAGCTCCTGCTGAGCTCCTGCAAGTGCTGTGGGACGGCTGGCTGGGAACCTTGCCTTGTCATCAGCAGTAACATTAGGAGGTCTGGGATATCTTGCTCCTGTGCTGACCAGGCACTCTTGGATCATAGTGGTAAGCTCAGCAGAAGCTATGCAGACTCTGCAGGGGGGAAGGCAAGATTTTTGCTACCCTGATTTAGGGACACGGTTGAGCTTGAAGACAGAGGTGAGCATAGAGATCTCTCAGGTGAGAGGTAAGTTCTTGCCTTCAAAGCCAGCAAAGTCTTCCAGATCACAGCAGCCACACTGAAATCAGATGAGAGGCTGCAAGATGTTGATAGAAACAAGATCTTATTGACATACATTTTACTCCCACGTGCTTAATTAGTTAGAATTGGGTATAGAGATGATGTCTCTCTGCCCTTCCAGGCATCTGTAAACTGGTGGTTCTCTCCCATGAGCATCCTGATACGGAAGGTGTTCCTCTGTGCATGTCTCAGCATGGGGCTCTGTCTCCACATCAGGAATGCACCTTCCTCCTCTCCAGCTGTCCTTCATAGCTATACAGTGCAATAAACAGTGGTCCTACTGGAACAAAGTCGAAATGGTTGACCTTTTTTGTGGTAGAAGAAAATAAACAGCAGTAGAAATGTAAATGCCAGAATGATCAGTAGCTCATTGCTGGGTACTTCAGAAGCATTTTCCTTGCACTGTTAATCTCTGCTCTGTCTGATCTGGAGCAGGGACTTGAACTTGGTTCTCTTCCATCTGAGACAAGTGTCCTGAGGAGTGTCATAATTTTTTTTTCCCCTCCTATTCAATGCAGCAAAAAGTTTTGTTGGCAGCACATGGCCAGGGCTGTGCTGGTAAACCAAACAGCGCCCAGGCTGAAGCATGGGTCTGCTGTTACCCATTCTGCGTAATTATTGCCATCTTCCTTGGCATGGTCTTGTCTCCTGCAATTAGCACCCTCGCAGATGATGTCGGGGCACGATTTGTAGAGCAGCATTGGCCCGGGACTGTTCGCAACAGGCAATGTGGAAAAGCCTACCCGTTTCAGGGAAAGTGTGAGAGAGCATCCATATGGGTATGAGTTGTAATGGAGCACCAGTGTTAATATTTGTCTTCAGGGCCAGGGAATGGGCCTTGCTGGCTTTATTTATTAGTATAGGCATAGAACTTGAGATCAGCTTACTGAATTTAGGTTGCTCTTGGAGCTGACTTACTCTTTTTGACTGATGAATTCTACATAATGGGAGAGCTTCATCAGGTCGACCCGAGAGACTGGTTTCACTGTCCCATTGTTTGTGTACTCTGTTTTGATATGGGAAATACTCGCTTCTGATTTCAACCTCTCTTCACTAGGGATCTCTGCTTCCAAATAGGTAATAACTGCAACAAAGAGCATTTGAGAAAGTCTTTGAGAGAGTCTTAGATTTAACCTATCTCGCTGTCATGTTATCAAGTGTTTAATCCTGGACCCTACAAGCCTTGCTGCGAGAATGTTTGTTTCTATCAAAAGATTTGGTTTTAATGAATGGATCAGAATTTTAGAACAAAGATATCCTATGTCATAACATTATTGGCTTGCTTTAAAACTTTTCAGCATAAGAAAGGGACAGAAACTGAATTAGTGGCTTTTCTGTCCACTGTGCACTTGCTACCAACTTAACCAGAGAAATGAAGACCAGTTTTTTTTATTTATCACTCCCCAGCAAAACTGACAGTCATCTCCTCCCTACGTGAAGCTCCAGATAGTCAGGGAAAAGGGCAAAGCCAGTAAGGCCCAGTGGTAGTGTAAAGTGAGAGGTGGGGACTAGTCTTTTACAGGTATCATGCAGTTGCCACTTGGTGTTTAGAATCCATCTGGGGATATTTGGGTGCCATGTTGTTCTGGGGGGTGTACCAAGCAGTAAATACACTTAGCTAATGTTTCAGAACACTTTAGCATTACTTCAAAAAGAAAAATAAGGCTCACAGTCCTGACTACCCTGTCATCATACCATGGAAAATAGCAAATAACACATTGCTGAACGTGGTGGCTGTGTGGCATGAATTGCTTTTACATCTTCATAATCTATACTCAGCAGAATGGCTTACTGCTATTGTAGTCATAGTTTGCAATAAATAGGGTCTACTGAGTACTGAGTAGGATGTCTTTTTTTTTTTTATGTTTTATGTAATTATACCTAACAAAAAAGTCATGACTTTCATATAAAAAATCTTCAGATTAAGATTTTTATAAGCAATGGAGATACAGATTTTAAGTTTTTTCTTAAGTGCATACTAGTCTTTAAATTTTTTGGTTCTCCTTTTCTTCTTGGTGTAGATCAAAGAGCTGTGAAGAACTCTTTTAATACTATACTTAAAATTTGAGTTGTAAAAGTTAAAAAAAAAAACAAAACAAAACCACCAACCCACACTGTAATAAATTCCTAAGCAGCAGTCATGATATCTTGCCTTTATCTTCTAAAGCATTTGTCTGCATGCTGGAAATGGAAGTTGATTTTTATTAATTGCCTGGAGTAAGAGTGGGCAACTACAGTGTGCATTTGCTGTGTGAGCGGGGATGCCAAATGCGTGAGTGAGCCATCAAAGACTTGGCATTACCAATGCTGGCTGTAGCTGGAAGGGCCGTACGTCCCTCTTCTCAAAGGCTGCTACTACGTATACCAGAACCATCTGGTGTTTTACCTCCTACATCTCTAGCTTTTTGCTATACCTCCTGGCTTCCACGGTCTCCCTCATGCTGGTCTGTCACAGCCTGAGGAGCAGGTCCTGCCCAGGCTCCTGCAGACCATGTGCCCTTTGCTGGGACGTACAGTAGCAGCTTCACAGCTGAGCAGAACTGCTGGCTCTCAACTCTTATCCAGCAGTGATGATGGATGAGTGCTGGGCAGCAGAGAAAACATTGCTGCTTTCTGTCTGAAATTCCTCTGGGAATATGAAGATAAGCTCCGCCTTAGTCAGTACATCAGGGTTTGCTGTCTGAATGGTTTTCAAGCAGAGCGTCTTGGTGGCCTTGGCTGTTGCCTTTGCAATGGTTGTGCCTGCACAGACTTATCTGCAGAGATGTAACAACCTTTTTTCAGGTTGGCATTTTCTTATCCATATGTCAAAGGTGGTAAACCTAAACACATATCATCTCCCCACTAAATTAAATCCATTTGACCCAAAGTGTGTGAGGTTTTCAAGGGGTTAAAATCAAGTAGGCTGGTATTGATTAAACAACCACAGAGATCATGGACATTAGTAAAGGGGGAAGCAGCTTCTGCTGTTGTACTGTCTTTCTCATTATGGTTTATTTTTCACTCCAAGACCCATTTGCAGCATATAAGAGTGCTTTGGAGCTGTGAGGAGAGGCAGTAGTGATGTTAGTAACGGGAATTCTTGAGCTGATGCTCTCCCTGCAATGGCTGGGCTGGGCTGATGTGGACAAAACAGTGATTCAGCTGATGGGGTTCCCCTGAAACTTTTCAGTAATGAGATTCTTGTTTAGGAGAAGACTGCAGTATCATGCAGTTATGATGTCCTTTGGGAGTATGTCCTATAGGAACTAAGATCACTCTCTTTTCTCTCTCGAAAGATTAGTAGTCGTGAGCATACAGAGAAGTGTATTTTTGTCACTATAAATGAATTTTTAAAGTCCAGATGTATTTGTTAATGCTTAGCCTGCTTTCTCAAAGACTCTTCCAAACCTTTGGAAAGCATGTACCCAAGTGTTACAGCCTCACAGATGGCATGAGAAGCCTCACTGGGGGTAGACCTTGGATTTCCACCCGTATCTGTCAGTGCTGAGGCTTGTCCCGTCTTTTGAGACTCATGAGACTGAGACAGAGCCATTTAAGTCCAAGCAGTTAAGCAAATCTAGAAAAGTGGAATAGCAAGCACAGTATTTTGAAAAAAATAAAGAGGAAGCGGTAAACTTTCACTTCCCTGTGTCTCCGTGTTAGGGCGTTAGTTCAGGCTGAAGGGAGTATTGTTCCAGCTGTCATTCCACTTGCTTTTCTAATTTTTCTTGCAGCCTCTACAGATTATTAGTAAACCATAAATTATTCTCCTAATAATTCTCCTTATGGCTGTTATTTTCTTTTCTATTTTGATGCACATTTTCTCTAACAATCATCAAGCCTTTGGAAGGTAGATGTATTTCTTAGTTTACCAAATGGAACAACAAAAGAGATTGCCTGTGTATCTCAAAACAGCGTGTTAATCATAGTTAAAACAAAGCCCCAAGTGTCCCCAGTTTTTGTGCAGCTTTGCATAGCAAGTTTTCCTCGCTTATTGCAGCGTCATTGAATGTTGGCACCTCTCTCAGCAGTTCTTAATTCCTGAATTTTTTACAGTCGATCTTCTTTTGATTGGGAAATTCATGTTTCATTCTGAGAGATTTCCTTGTCTAACTTGCATAAGGGGGCAACGTGACTGTTCATTTTATACCTTCTGTACTGACTGTATGTCTACTGGTGTAGTTTGTTCCCTGCCTGCATCTTTGTGTGCTGGCATCAGTTCTCTCATTGAAGAGAGCAGGAGCTATCTCTTGGTTCTACCAGGAGATAATATTTCAACATATCCATCCCTTTCTTCTTCTAGATTGTATCTTCAATGGGGTGGAGATGCTTAAAAGTTGCTGGAGGACTCCAGTTCTCTAACGTTCCACTTCTTCCTTAGGTTGAGAGTGACCTTATTTTTATCCTTGAAGCTTGAGTTATGAAGGAGGTTATTAAGTTGAATGATGTCCTGCCACTATTGCCCATTTTTTTTTCCAGCCAGACCTTCAATTAGTTTACACTTCTTGCCAATGCAAAAATTATTTTTGGGCCACAAGGAGGTAAATTATGTCAGATTATAAAATACATTGCTGACTCTAGTGAACTACGGTGTTAATACTGGTAAGGAAGAATAAATTACCCTTTACCGGTTTTGCCAAAGGGTAATTGTTATTGTGCTCTTGCTAGGCATGTTCCACTGTGAAACACTGTGAAGGAAGATGTGCAGTGAACCCAACCTCCTCCTAGGGAAAATGATCATACAAGATGGTTTTGATTTGGTCTCATCTTCGCTCTTGAAAACTGCAATCATTTTCTTGTCTGTTCTTTAATACAGAGACCTTGTTCAAGTAAATGACATCACCCTAAAACACATGTGCACTCAGATTGCAAACCACTGTCATGCCTGATTGCAGATGTAGCAGCAAAACCAGACAAAAATGAATTGTCCATTCTCTCAGTTGTGCATCTCGCCACATACAGTGTTATTTTCCTTGCTTTTTAGCTGTAGGCTGCATGTGATTATTAGAGAATCTGCATTTCTGTTTTTCTTTCCTGTTTTAAAAGCAATTTTTTTTGAGGGGGGGACTTAAAAATGAGAAACACCGTACTTAAAAGACAAATGTTTTGTCAAGCTTGTTCCCAGAAGAGGTCTGATATACAAGAAATAGGTCTATCTAAGTACCAAGTTTAGTTATGGGATGATTTTTAAATTGATCTGCTGGAATTTCACCAGCAAAACTTGTGTTTGCAATGTGCAAATCTAGTGTATGGTGGACTTATCTTGGTACAGCTGCAATACTGTATTTTTACCATGCATATAAATATATACATGCATATACGTACGTACATATACACACACGTATATATTAATATATGTGCACACACACCAATACACGTACTTATTTAACAAAGCAGGTAGGTAGACATTATAAATTGTTCTGAAGAATTAGCGCTTCTCGATTTTTGTATTTCTTCAGAGAAATTTCATTGTGAAAAATGGAAGGGGTGTTAACAGTACATCCAAAAGCAAACAAAGCAGTGTCCAGTCTTGGTTCTTGCTTACTTCCCTGGTTGGTAATGATTAATGACGTCCTTATCACAAAACTTGGTGTTGTCTTCCATGCATTCATGACTTCAGAGTATCCTTACTGTGCTTTTAGGATATGAAGCATTTATTCACAATAGGGTAGCTATATTTCCAATCATATTGTGTTACGAAAAATAGTTTCTTAGCAGAAAAAAAATTTGGCTTGTGATCTTGTGTACTTACATGACAGTTGGAACCTGCTGCTCTGTGTTATTAAGAGGGATGCAGTGCAAGTCTGGAAAGTGTCTACTTTCATCTTTGTGTCTCCTTGCTTGTTTTTCCCTCTCTTTTAAATTGTCCCTGTATCATAATGAGAAGTTGTATTACGTAAAATGTTGCTGTGCTGATAAGAATGGTTCATGACATGATGATACATTTGTGTTACAGGTACCTGGAGTTGGAAAGCAGTGGTCATCGGAATGAAATCAGGTTGCATTATCGTTCAGGCAGTCATCGCTCCCACACAGAAGTATTCCCATACATTTTGGCGGATGATAAATGGCACAGGCTTTCCTTAGCCATCAGTGCCTCTCACTTGATTTTACATGTGGACTGCAATAAGTAAGTAAAGAGTGTTGTTTGGTAAGTTATCACATTTGGAACATTCCAGCTCTGAGTAAATTAACTGATGACAACTTGGGATTTTGTTTTGCCCTTCCTTTTCAGAATTTATGAGAGAGTGGTGGAGAAGCCCTTCATGGACTTACCTTTGGGTACAACCTTTTGGCTGGGACAGAGGAATAATGCACATGGTTATTTTAAGGTATGCATTCTCTGAAAGGAAAAGAGTGAACTTAAATAACAAAGATTAAGGGATTGGAGCATCTTTCATAGGAGGAGAAGCTGAGAGAGCTGGAATTCTTCAGCCTAGAGAAGAGAAGCTCAGGGGCAATCTCATCCATGGGTATAAATACCTGAATGTGTGGTGGGAATGAAGATGAGGGATCCACACTCTTCCCAGCTGTGCCCACTGACAGGCTGAAGATTAATAGGCAAAAACTGAAACACCCGAAATTCCATTTGAACATAACAGAACAGTTCTGTTGTGAGGTGGGTCAGAATAAGATGAATATGGAGCTGTTCAAAAGCCATTTGGACACCGTCCTGGGCAACCTGCTGTGGCTGATGCTGCTTGAGCAGGGGAGTTGGAGTAGATGATCCTAGGAGGTGCCTCCCAACCTCAACCAGTCTGTGCTTCTGTAATCATAATAGTTCTGAGTGTTGTGTATAAGCATATCTGATGCAGTGAGCTGTTTCCATCAGACTGGACTGCACTAAAAGTTGCAGATCTGCATGCATAGGGCTCGGTGCATAGGCATAGGGCATAGGGCAGCCAAAAGCAGCCTAAGACTGGTAATGGTAAATGACCTTTAAGATCATTTAGTCCAACTGTTAACCCGACACTGGCACTAAACCATGTCCGTAAGAACCTCATCTTCACATCTAAACACCTCCAGTGATGGTGACTCAACCAGTTTCCCTGGGCAGCCTGTTCCAATGCCTGACAGTCCTTTCAGTGAAGAAATTTTTCCTGATATCAAATCTGAACCTCCCCAGTGCAACTTGAAACCATTTTGTCTTGTCCTATCACTTGCTACTTCAGAAAACAGACTGACACCCTCCTCGCTACAAGCTCTGTTTCATAGCTTTTTTGTGCGTGTCACAGAACACCGCAGTCTAGGGAATTCCAGTTTCATTGCCTTTATGAGATTCAGATTTCATCACAATATCTTCTCGGCTCAGAAATGAATGAGATGACTAGCATCAATGAAGAGAATGGTTTTTTTTCCCCAGAGGAAGAATATTTGTACATGCCTTTTTGCTTACTGCTTCTGCTTTGACACACATATATAGCAAGCACCTGGTGTTTAGCAAGATGGAAGAAGTGAATGCTGTGTTGAACTGGAGTGTAAATTTTGGTTCCTCTGAGTCCATTAGGTGGCAATCATTGGTCACAGGACCTATCAGTGGTTTGGCCTCAGTCTTCTCTGGAGCTGCTTTAACAAATGATGGCATCCCTGTGGATCCCTTCGACACTATAGTCCTGTTTTCCTCCTTGTAGATATCTTTTTACTTCTGCTGCAAAACAGAATTGATGATGTTGATCACAGACCGAATAACTTTTTAAAATATGGCCTGCTAAGTCTTTTTTTCAGTGTAAAACATTTTGACTATGGTTTTCACAGCAAGTTCTGTGCTTTTGTGCCAAAGTCAGTTTTTGGAGGTTGAAATACTGTTTGCTATACTTAAATGCTAATTTATGTCCTTGTTGTGTATGAAATACAGAGGTCCAGTGGGGCACTCAGATTTGAAAACTGAAGCATGACTTTGGTTTTATTTTTCAATTTGTGTTTTCTTTCCTCCAAAAGACTACAAGGATGTCTGTTAAACAAGATGCAAAATTGTATTTCTGTCTTAAATAAGCAGTTGACTCCAAGAATAAAATCAGAAAATGTTGATACACTGCTTAAATTGATCTCAGATACACTTTGTTTATTGTACATGCTTATATTAATAGTTAATAGTTTTAAAAATATTCCTTTTTTTTGTTCTTTCTCAGTTTTTGACTTGATTATATTCTTCTTTCTGCCAAATCATGTTCACTGTGAAGAAGCTCATTAGATGTAGAATAATAAGTACTCCAGTAGTGGACTGTATTTTTTGTTTCTTTCTTTTCAAGAAGGATAAACTTAAAATATGTGGAGAATTTTGCCTCAGTTACAAATATAAACCAGCTTAACAGAAATACAGAAATGGACAGCTGTTAAAAGAGCATTGATATAGCTAAAACATATTGTGCTAAGTGATTTCTTTAGCATAATATAGTACCAATGGTCAAACCACATCTAAAAATGTGACATGGAAGACAGGAGATTCACTGGTTTAGAAGAGGAGGACTTTCAAAACTTCCTAGTGTTTTGGAGAGCCTATCTTTTTAGACACTAGCTGTGGGACAACTCCTACTGATCTGATTTTGAGAGGTCCAAGTGCTTAGCTATTTCCAAAAATTGGACTGCTTTGAGTGATTAAATGGCTTGTCCAGAGGGATAAAAGTACTGTAAATCGTTAGTCACTCTAAAAAGATTTTATTTGGCTGTATTTGATTTTGGACCTCATATTGCTACACTAAACCAATGTGCCAGGAGATGTATTCACTCTGGGTTGTATTTGTACTTGTTTCACCTTAAGGTCTGAAGTCTGTGAGAGCAATACTGGCTATCTGATTTCTGGTACCATGTAACTTCTCTCAGTACCTGGCATCCAGTAGTGTGTTAATTTGAACCCCTAGATTCTTTAGGAGCCTGTGCACAACCTTTCATGTACTGTCAGGAGATTCTGGTTTGGGAAACCAGTTGGGGTAGATCTTACAGCTCACTGTTGTTATTTTGGGAGAACAAAAAGGAACCTGAACTCCTGGCAAGTGGCAGAATCAGCTCATGTCACAGTTGTTATATGATTAATAACCCTCCTCAAATAGTTGGAGGAACTTGACGGTTAATAGCTATATGATCTGGATACTGGCTAATGTGTTCAGAGAGTTTTAAAGTTGAATGGGTTGGACCCTGCCTTTCCTCCTTTTAATGAAAATGCCATAACTTGGGTTGACATGAGTTTGAAATTGATGACTCCAAGGAAGGAAGGGAGGATAAATTATTACAGTGAGGTTTTTGGTGTGCTCTTTAAAGAGGTCTTTGCTCCTGACTTCCAGAACATGTGCTGTGGAAAGTCCTGATGTGAAGCTCTCTCTCAAGCACACTTATTTTTTCACTTAGAATCATAGGATCATTCTGGTTTGAAGAGACCCTTAGGATCGAGTCCAACCATAACCTAACTCTAGCACTAAACCATGTCCCTAAGAGCCTTGTCTGTATGCCTCTTAAACACCTCCACAGTGACTCCATCACTTCCCTGGGCAGCCTGTTCCACTGTTTCACCACCCTCTCTGTGAAGAATTTTTTCCTAATATCCAATCTAAACCTTCCCCAGTGCAACTTGAGGCCATATCTTCTTGTCCTACCACTTGCTACTTGGGAAAAGAGACCAACACCCTCCATGCTACAACCTCCTTTCAGGTAGTTGTAGAGACTGATAAGGTCTCCCGTCAGCCTCCTTTTCTCCAGACTAAACAGCCCCAGCTCCCTCAACTGCTCCTCGTAAGACTTGTGCTCACCAGCTTCATCCCCCACCTCTGCACTCTGTCAAGCACCTCAATACGTTTCCTATAGTGAGGGACCCCAGACTGAATCACTGGAGTTCCTTGTGCAGCACTGAGGAGCATCCAGTAGCCCTAGATCATAGCTTTGTTGTTAAGGTGGAAAGGTAGGCATGATACTTAAGTACCCTCTTAGCTGCTCTCCAGTGACACCTGCTCTTCTCTGTAGGTCACTTAGGTTGCTAAGTCATTCATTCACTGGAGGTCAAAATTCTGGTTCTTTGATGTTGCAACATCTGTATTGAACACCATGTGTATGTGGATGAAATGCTGACTTTTGCATTTAGTTTGTATTGTGCTCTTAGTGTCGTGAAACATTATCAGTATGTTGTAATTATTTTGCTTTTCCTCCTAAGAAGGAGTTTTGGAGATGTAGGGAGGGAGTCATGAATGAAAGTGACATCTGGAGTGAATATGATGGGATAGCTCACTTTGAAGTTACTATTTGGCCTTTGCTTTTGGAGAGCAGCAAGGTGGCTGCTAGTTGTACCTTAATGACTAAGGTTGCATGTAAATTCTGCCTGCAAGCATGGGATCTATTCTTCTGGGTGAAACTGGCCCTTTCCAGATGGTATAGTTAAATTTCACGCTAAGCTTCCCATTCCTCCAAAGTCTTGACGACATGTGACTCAGCAGCTGTGTAACAGACATGTTGTTTCTCTGCATTCTGCGTGCTTTATGGAAAGATCCTGATCAAAGTCATAAAGGGTTTGCATGAATGTGCTTTTCCTGACTCAAGTTTCTTTAATCTTCACTTCTGCTTGACAGTTATAGCCTAGTGAAACATTTGCATTTTATTTAAAAGTGTTTCAAAGTAACTGAAACTGCAGCTGTTTTTCAAATTACTTTTAAAGGTCATTTTCAAGCTTTTCTGCAATGGCTAACTAAAAATAACAATGAATTCAAAACAACCAAACTCTTGCCACATAATTACATCTTGACATTTAATCTCATGTCTTTAAAATTATTTGCTTCTTATGTCTTTAAAAAAGATTCTGCAAGTCTGTATTAGTACATCTATTTTACTTTATTCTTCTATCACTGCATTTGGTCCAGGCAAGAAGCTGTGTATTTATAAGTATTGTTTTTATCAGACAGTTTTTCTGTGTAAGCTTTAATGTTTTACGTGGTGAATGAAAGACATAATTTTGACAGGTAAAAGTAATGCATCCTTTTTCTCCCTCTCCACTTACACATAGGGTATAATGCAAGATGTGCAATTACTTGTCATGCCTCAAGGATTTATTTCTCAATGCCCAGATCTTAATCGCAGTAAGTCTATTAATTCTTATACGATAAAATGAAAGGTGTGCTTTGTGCCTACTTTCTCTCCTACAGGCTTTCTTAAAACCTTGAATTTCAGTGTATCGGTTGTCAACTTTGATATCATTGAACCTATTGTGACTACATGGGAGTTTTCTTAATATACATATTTTGTTATTCTAGCATGTCCAACTTGTAATGATTTCCATGGACTTGTGCAGAAAATTATGGAACTACAAGACATTTTAGCCAAAACATCAGCTAAGGTAATGCTTACTAGGAGCCATGGCATAGAAGAAATGAGGAATCTAAGGCTTTAATTGCTGTGTTTTTAATTTTTTTGTGCATATATGGGGATGTGTGTGTATGTGCAAGATCCCTGCATGATATGTTTATATAATATGTTTCTATTTGTATATCTGTGCTTAGTGTCTGTACATACAAATTCTCAGTTCAGAGAGCTTTCTCATGTTTTAATATTTTTATAGAATCATATATTTTAATAATAAACAGAATCCAAATCCTTGAGTAAGGAAAGAGCTCTTAGATATTCATGCTCTGTCTATTAAGCCAAAAGTCAGTAAACCTAGAATGAAGTAGGTTACTGTGCTTATAGTGCTTATTGCATCAAGACTTACTGGTTGAAGACTTTTCTAGACCTGAGCTGCCAAAGGCATATTCAGACAAAATACATGCAAGACAAGGAATTGATAATCCAAAGCAGCTTTTTATTTTTTTCCGCCTCAAAATATCACATCAAAAGCATTAATATCTGCCAGTGAACATAGACTAGTCTTCTGCTTTTAAATGTCAGTTCTTTAGATGTCTACACGAATTCTGTTACCTGGCTAATTTGGTAAATAAATTATAAAAATGACTTGGTTGAAGTGGAAGAACAGTTAATAATATGTTGGTTTGACCTTTACCTCCACTTCTGCTTCTTTGGTCAGGTTCAGGTCTTCTGTGCATAACCTAATTTCTGCAAGTCGTTGATACAGAGCAAGATTCTTGATCAGCTCACACATACAGAGATAAGAAATCAGGGACCATACTAGTCTTGAACTAGTTACTTTTTTCATGATGCCCCTGATGTTACTAGTGAAAGATGAAATACATTGTGTCTTGCTTCTTAATATCCATCTCCTAATGACTGATGGTTTAATGTATTTGATAATAATTGTTTTAGTATTTTTGACTGCATTTTCCTACACGTATTCTCTCATCTGCATGCTTGACGATAAGGAGGACAGTTTCAATCATGTCTATAATAGTGTGAAAACCACTTACAAATTCAAAACTTTTTTGTGAACTGTAAATGCAGTTGTCCCAAGCGGAGCAGAGGATGAACAAGTTGGATCAGTGCTACTGTGAAAGGACCTGCACAATGAAAGGCACGACTTACAGAGAGTTTGAGTCCTGGACAGATGGCTGTAAGAACTGCACTTGCATGGTATGGCTACGATTTGAGTGGAGACTCAGGAACTCTGGTGTTTCCTCTGATTATGGTGTTATTGTTATAGAGACAAATAATGAGAAAATGTCCAGGTGTATGCTAGGTAGTAACAACAACGAAGTGCTAGATAAGCTGTTCTAGATCTGAGGAATAGTATTAATAAATAAGTTTTCCTATTGTTGCAGCAGTGCCAGCATTTGTAGATCTCCTGTATCACCGTGGGCAGATGCTATACAGTATAGTTAGCTATCATGTTATTCCCATGCACTGAGTTGCAGATGGTTTTTCTCCATGCTTTTTGTCACTATGAACACAGCCTCTTTCTTAGTAAATGATTTAATATATTCCTTGTGTCTGATTCTCATTGGTTACCTTTGGTTACATCTCAATAAGTAATGAAGAGTAAAATGTCAGGGTCATATGCATACTCTGTTATATCGTGAATGAAAAAGATTTGTTAGGTGTATGGAAGATTACCAAAGGTATCACAGCTCCAGAAGTGATTGGAAGTATCCTTTCAGATCACAAACCATGGCATCTTTGTTATTGTCCATTCATGTAAAACACATTAATACCATTTGAACTCATTGAATGCCTAATCCAAAGACCATTAGAAATTAGTAAAAAGGGAGTTGTTATCTGTACTGCACCTTGGATTGATTTGCTGCTATCTGTAATTTGCTAAATGGTTCTCCTTAAGCTCAGTATCATTTTGATCTTTGTATTTCTGGAGGGATATTAATTTTGCTTTTGGTGTTTTGTGGTTGACAAGAAGACGACTTAGTCCATGGTATCAAATCTGGCTGATAGCTTTTAAAATTATTTGAATTTAGTGTTAAATGCATTACGTATTTTTGCCTCAGATTTTTCTTGCAGCTTTATTATTACTATTATTACTTATTAGAAATGTTCTGACTCTTATGTAAAAATCATAAGGCTGAGTATTGTTCTCTGAGCCTATTATTTCACATTAATATGTCAGTTTACTGCTGATTGGCAGAATGTTTTACCTCCAAATAGATTTGCATCTAAAGAAGTTTTTTTATCATTATCATCTCAAAGAACACATCATGCATGTCTAAAAGATTGTAAAGCTATAGTGTCTGTTCTTGTAGTTATTAAAAAAAACATGTTAAAATGTCTTTTTTTTTTTTTGGGGGTGTTGTTAGAGAGTTCATTGAATTGAAAATAATTTTTTAAGCTCCTGTGTTAGAGAACGTCTCTGCTCTTGCTAAATATAACTACCAGTTAAGCACTTTTTATTCTTCTAGAATGGTACTGTGCAGTGTGAAGCTTTGATTTGCCCCCATTCTGACTGCCCGCTTAACTCTGCCCTGGCGTATGTGGATGGCAAATGCTGCAAAGAATGTCAATGTAAGTTTTACTGTGGTGCTTCCTTCTTAGAATTTTTTGGTAATCTGTAAAGAAAATGAACCTTCCTGTAAACATGTCAGTGAAAGAACTGGTCAGGGGATGAAATATTTGGGTTGAGGAATCAGGGAACTTAGACTTCGCTGAAAGATTTTGTGAAGTGGATAACCAGAATGTTTTTATTATTCAGGTGGGGGATATTTTGCTTATTTTAGTTATACTGAGATTTTTTTTTAAGCATAGATATTTCTTATCAGTGTTTAAAAACTAAAAAAAAAAAGTTATTTAAAAAATTTTCTGCAGACTTCCATAGTCTACATTTTTAGACCAAACTGCTAGAAATTCAAGAACAGTTGCCTGGTGTTTGTTTTGACTGGTGTTTCTAATACCTCTATCACAGGAAGAATGTACTTTCAACCTTATGTTATAACGCTAGAAATGGAGGTTCAGATTTATGATTCTTCTGTAATTAAAGGGAGAGAAAACTCATACTAGACCCAAGAGATCAGCAAAAACCAGACACCTAGAAATGTTATTTCACAAAAGGTCAGACAGAATTATACAGAAAACTGGATAGAGGAAATTTAATATTGTAATTTAAGGTTGGTGATTACCTTTTGGTTTTATAGCATTTTGGCATTGTTGCAAATAGGACCAGAGAGGGGAAATTTAGATTTTAGGTTAATCACTATCTAGATGGACTGTATAATACTTCAGGTTGATTATGAATGTTTATCGCACATGTCATAGTTATTTATTTTAGCCTGTGGTGGAATCCATTCTTGAAATTGAGCATGAGATGCACACACTTCTTTATTCTGTAAATGCTGAGATTTTTCTGTGTGGTTTCATCACTCTTCTACTGCTATATAAAACTTCTTACAGACTATAGAGAAATATATAAGTGGTTTAAGTGACATCTTGTAAGGTAAAATTCAGGAAGACATTTTGTACTCCATTGATCTTGCTCCCACTGGAGTTTATTAATATTTAATTGTGTTAGAAGTTACACAAACCATCCCATTTTATGAAACCTTAACTTACTCGAGTAGATTAATTCTAATTGAGAGGAAATGAAAATACTTTTTTTTTTTTAACCAGCTACACAGAATTTCCATGCTTATTAGATGGCTCAGGGAGTTGGTAATTCAGGGATGTGAGATGTGTAGAGTTCAAGCCTCTATTTATATCTTTGACCATATTGGCAGAGTTTGATATCCTGGTCCTCTGAAGTATGTTTTTGTAAAGTACCACCTGTGAATTGAGTTGGGAATTCTTCATCCAGATGTTAATATGGAAGTGCTCACATCATAAGACTTCTTACAAAGTTGTTTTTCTTGGGAGCCTTGAGAAAGGTCAAGAAATGTGAATAAGCATATGGACACTGACCTTGTCATAAAGCATTACTGCTTCTTCCCGTTAACATACAGTTCTGGTACAGCACACTGAAGTTTACTCTGATATTGCCTTTTTGATATTCTTAATGTTATCAAAAGCTTTTTAGCTTCCAGTGCGGTTAATTTCATGCCACTATATAACTCAATTTGTAACTAGTATGCATATATGTAACTCTCTTGACAAACTACCAGAAAAATGATTAGATCAAAAAATAAAACTAAAAAATTATCTTGAAAAAATATTCCTAATTTGATCTAGGTTGTTTAAAGTGTGTTTAAAAAAAAAAAAAAAAATCAACTTTTTAAGTGGCCAGCTCGCTGGAACCAAAGGATGGAGAGTGTCAATTGGAGTCCCATTGACAAGGTAGTTAAATTCCAGTGAAAGACTGTAAAGAGTGGAAGTTAGAGGCAATGGAAACTCACTTATCCTCCAGGCCAGTTTGTTGGAAAGGCTGAGTTGTCACTGAGTTCATAGATATGTGCCAGCTGTATCCTGACTCCTTGTTATCTTCATCTCAAGGTCTGAGCTGACTGCGGTGTCAAGGTTTAACCAGGACACTGCGGTCAGTGTGCTCAGTGACCACAGTTCTTGCTCAAGGGGTCAGGGCTGAAATCTACTATTTGGACAGTTTCTGAGAATAACTTGTTGTTGTTGTTGTTGTTGTTTTAAATTCTTAGAACAATATCAGGGGATGTGACATCTGACTAGATTATGCAGAGTGAACACAGATGGCTTATAATTGGGTAAGCTGCTAATTAGGGTGTGTTGCTCAAGGAGGCACTATCCTCAGTATTGAACAGTCAATCATAAATGCTGGTAAAAAGTGCTGCTTAATGCACTGTTCTTTAGCTGTGTTTGTTTCAAGACAGAGTTTGGATTGGAAGGGACCTTTTAAAGGTCATCTAGTCCAACCCCCCTGCAATGAGCAGGGACATCTGCAACTAGATTGGGTTGCTCAGAGCCCCGTCCAGCCTGACCTTGAATGTCTCCAGGGATGGGGCATCTACCACCTCTCTGGGCAACCTGTGCCAGTGTTTTACCACCCTCATTGTAGAAAATATCTTCCTCGTGTCTAGCCTGGATATCCTCTCTTTTAGTTTAAAACCATTACTCCTGTCCTATTGCAACAGGCCCTGCTAAAAGTTATGTCCCTGTCTTTCTTATTGGCCTCTTAAGCAACGAAAGGCTGCAATAAGCTCTCCCTGGAGCCTTCTCTTCTCCAGGCTGAACAACCCCAACTCTCTCAGCCTGTCCTCACAGCAGAGCTGTTCCAGCTTTCTGATCATCATGTGGCCTTCTCTGGCCCCTCTCCAACAGGTCCATGTCTTTCCTGCACCAAGGGCTCCAGAACTGGATGCAGGACTTCAGGTGGGGTCTCACCAGAGCAGAGTATAGGGGCAGAATCACCTCGCTTGACTTGCTGGCCACAGTCCTTTTGATGCAGCCTGGGATACAGTTGGCTTTCTGTGCACAGTCAGCTCATGTCCAGTTTTTGATCCCTAGGTATCCCTAAGTTCTTCTCCGCAGGGCTGCTCTCAATCCCTTCATCCCCAGCCTGTATTGATACTGGGGGTTGCCCCAACCAAGGGGCATGACCTTGCACTTGGCCCTGTAGAACCTCATGATGTTGACATGGGCCCACTTCTTGAGCTTGATCAGGTCCCTCTGGATGACATCCCATCCCTCAGGCATGTCAACCATACCACTCAGCCTGGTGTTATGTGTGAGTACGGCTGTTTCCTTTCTGGTGTTGTGATACCTTGTACCAGACAATGGGCTGTTTCTGCCAAATGGTTTTATGAAAACTGCTCAGGCAGTGATAGCTGTGGCAGCCTTGCTGCTTTGTCTCAACCAGTGTGGAGTGCTTCCCTCTGCACTTCTTCCTTTCTTCTGCTGGTGTGCAAACAGAGCCACCAAAAGTGAAAAGATTGGGGTCTGATTTAATGACAGCTGGCACAGAAGAGTAAAAAATGTACAGCAGTTAAGGTTCTCACAGTGACAAGCAAGCAGGCTTCACAGCTAAATATTTTTTTTTTTATCATTTGTTTGTGGGTTTTTTTGTTTTGTTTTTTTGTAGTGATTGAGGATGGATTCATTCTACATGGCTTTAGACATGTAGAATTTGGAAGTATAATCTGTATTTATACTAGTAAATAAAATAGGACAGGTACAGTCTGGTGGCTCTGGGGATAGGTGGCACTTGGTGGCTCAAATGTACATGGCAAAGCTCTTTTTGCCTTGCCCCCCAACAGAGGATCTGCATCCAGATGGCTGACTGGGAATGGCCTCTGATCAGTGCTGGCCCTCTACCCATTCCTGGCATTGTGTCAGAGCACATTGGCTGGTACCAAGCCAAAGTGGTGCCATGAAGTGTGCTAACACTGTAACTGCATGGAAGACTGCAGACTGTAATCAAGCCTTTTCAAGCTTGTTGTCATTTACTGTTTCATTTACCCATCCTTTGGATTTACTAGTATGGATGTCACCAGTTAGGCTCTCTCAATAGCCAGTGGAAGAGACTGGCACCTCCAGATGGCACTTGGTGCTGAGAAGAGTCTGGAGGAGATGGGATGAATTGCCTTCTGGAGGTGCACATTTCTTTCCATGGACTATACAGGGAGCCCAGGCAATTAAAGTAGATACCAAACTTTTAGACAGCTGCAGTTGTGAGGTTAATCTTTCAATCAGTTACTATAATGTAAATCAGGAGTGTCAGATAGGAATGGAAAGCACTGGATTTTTAAGCCTGGTTCTGTTGTTAAGCAGTTATGCTAAGAGACTCATGGGATCCTACCACACTGCCAAGCTGTAGGAGTTGAACCAGCCCAGCATTTAAATATTGGACAATGCAGCTTTGTTTTATCTTGTTTGTTGACATTCTCAATACTTTAGGAATTTCAGCACAAACATTTTCTTAAATGTTTAGTTTGGGGAAGAACCCTTAGTAAGGAATGTTTTAGACTTTTTTCACCAATATTACTTTGACTTTGGCTCTTGTGAGCCAAAAGAAAACAAAAGTAACAAACCCTGACGTTCTCTCCTAACTCCCTACCTTTGTTTGAGGACATTCAGACAACTTGTTCTGTTTTGTCTTGTGTGAAGGTTGATGCTGCTGGCATAAGGAACGGCAATGCATGCAAATTATCATTGTGTTCTCTATTAGACGTAATGGGCTAAAAGAACCAACGATCGTCCAAGGCACATAAATGGGCCAGTGTGTTGGATATATGTTTCAGCTACAGACAAGCTATTAAACACGAATTTCAGCTACCAGAGCATACATCTTAGATCAATGGGAGCTTCCCATGGAGAATTGTTTGGAGCTGGGAAGCACAGAACACTTTCTTTTCTATTCCTAATGCAATTCTAAACCTATCTGAGAAGGTATGTGCAAGAGATCATTAAATTCTTTCTCCTCTGCAGAGACAAATGCATTGTGTGGTGATAGGCACTGAAACAAATCAGGGAGAGATTAAGCTCCCCTACTGACCCTATAAAGTATTCCTTTGGACTTAGCTTAAGAAGTACAAGGACAAGTTCATTTATTTTAAGTGAATTGTGGAAGGACTGCCAATGTCTTAGTAGCTGAGACAATTGCTACTTGGTCAGCAAATCTTTTTATGGTAACTTTTTTATTAGTCTGTGTATTAACACTAAGGCATCACTTCCAATAGCTACAGGATATATGTTATTTTTTAAATGGAACCAGTGTATTTTTAACAAGCTAGGTGATTTTCATTTTTTTTTAAGGCTGAAAGTGATACTCATACCAGTATCTGGTGCAGTAATAACTCCCATCATCAAAGACTCATCTCCAGGAAGAAACTGCTCTCCTCTCATCACTGTCCTCCTCCCAGTAACATTGCAGTTCCTTAAAGACCTCATCCCAAACTATTTAAATCTGTCCCAACAGATTTCAGTGAAGGTTAAAGTCCGAGCCATTATGTTCAAATCTGCAGACAGTGATTTTTCCATGCACACATTTTTTTTTCTGAAACAGGACCTTTAGCTTTCTAGAGCATGATAGCCAATAACGCAAGTATTTTAAGCAACCATAAGAAGCATAGGGCTGTGTTGGATCAGCTCACCCTTCTGTTGCTAGCAAACTTGAGAGAAAGCACATAGAGGGGTTCTATAACTCGGGAAGGATTTTTGGACAAAATAATTAAAACATAAATATGGACATGGTAGCTCTTATAACGTGGGTGGGTTTCTGATGCAGTGATCTGTCTTGCTAGTTTACAGAAATTTAATTATATAATAAAAGCTAAGGGAATTTCCCCTTTTACTCATCATGATGTGTTGATCTTTCCTGAAAGCTACTCACTTTCCTGCAAGCTCCAGTGCTTGTAGCCTACTGACAGTGAGAAGGATCTGTGAAAGCCCATCTGCTTCTCATTTGTGCACCAATTGACCATCAGCAAGAGTACAAAAAATATTTTTTTAGAAACTTAAGGAATTAAGCTTCCTCTGAAATGCATTATCAGGTGTATTGAAGCATTATGGACTTAAGCCTGTGCTGCTCACTAATATCTATCTTTTCACAAAATTGCCACCTTTCTTAGGGGAATGAAGGACCGGCATTGTCCTGCCTTAGGCGATGTGTGGTGGTGGCAGTGCAGCGTGCCAGCCCCTGCCTCCTGTGCCCAAGTACAAGGAGCTTCTGCATTCAGCGTGGCACAGAGAAGAGGCTGCAGCTCAGAGAAATTATTGAATGACAGTATTAGTGAGCACTGACTTCAACATGCCATATTATCCATGCAGTAAATCAGAGGAAGGGGCATTTTGGAACCCTGAAGAGCAGCTCCAGCAGGATGGCAGGGACAGGACATGGGTCTCAGGGCTGCAGCTCAGGGTGACAGAGAAGGCATCAGTACTGGAGAAAGAAGAGGCAGTTTTTAGCAGTGAAGCGATGATTGGTCATTTATCATAGCTTTTTTAAAGAAGCACACTTTGGAATGTAAAGGAGAAGCAACATTCTGTCTAATGCAAAAGATTAGCTGCTTTTTAGCCTGTATTTATATGTGGCTTTTTAAAGATACAAGTTCAAATAAAGTATGAATTCTGTTACTTTGAGATATTTTTCAAATATGAAAAATCATAAATTAGCCTACTTTAGAATAGTACTAAAAGATACCTGGAATATAGATGTCACTGGATTATTCTCTAGAGCCATGTTATTTATTATAACCTCCTGTAGTCAGCATGAAGACCTTGTAAATGTTATTTAGCATTTAGAGGAATAGTGTCCATTCAGCCTCTGCTTTCTGGATCTTCTATGCTGAAATAATTCATATGAACTCAGGCTTTTGAATCGCATACAATGATAGTATCACATTATAATGACAGATAAAGTGTTATGTACACACTTGTACTACCAAGATGAATTACACTGTATTTTACTTCCCATTTATACCAATTTATTACTTTGGCAACTCTATGTCTTCAAAATAAAGGCAGTATTTATAGTCATTTAGAAATAGGACACAAATATTTTTTATAAAGAGACATTTTTGAAGGGGAAAACATGTATCCTTGAACTCATGAAGGTCAATAAAATGAGTGGAGCTATTTTATATTTATAAAATGGAAAAACATAATTGATGCATGTATCATTTGTGAATCCATTTGTGAATCCAGTGTAGCTCCTACAATCAGTGTCTCACAGGACGGTTGGGGTTGAAAGCCACCTCTGGAGATCATCTGGTCCATTTTCCCCCCAGGCAGGGCCACGTAGAGCCAGTTGCCAAGGACCATGTTCAGATGGCTTTTTGAATATCTACACAGATGGGGACCCCACAGCCTCTCTGGGCAACCCATGCCAGTGCTCAATCACCCTCACAGTAAAAAAGTGCTTTCTGGTGTTCAAATGGAATTTAATGTGTTTTAATTCATGTCTGTTGCCTTTTGTCCTGTCACTGGGCACCACTGAGAGGAATCTGGCTTCCTCTTCTTATTCCCTTTTATCACGTGTTTGCACACATTGGGAAGATCTCCTCAAAGTTTTCTCTTCTCTGGGAAGTGTAACATCTCAAGAAGCTCAGCATTGAGACACTGTGAGAACATTTTGGGGCCTGTCCTATGCTGGGCTCAAAGCCAGCTGAAGACAGGGGAACAACTCCCCTTGCCTTTGGTATGCAAGGCCAATCTCACCCTTGACCCCCAGCTGTTCACTCTCCGCTATGTTTTTAATGGTAAAGCTATAGAAATTTTCAAACTACTCTTATACCATAGCAATAGGTTTGGTATGTCCAGTGGCAAAACTGTCAGGGGCTTTTTGGTACAGAGCTTGTTCTTTGTAAGCTGGGCAGTCAATATACCTCCATTGGAAGGGAAACACTGACTCTCATCACTCGCATTTTCCTCAGCAGTACATTCGCTCTTTTATGTTTGTTATTCTGTGTAAATTAAAATACGGCTTACAGTACATTGAAATAACTTACAGTAATTTGACTTAGAATACTTTGCTTTTATATTTCCTTCCCTTCTTCCCCGTGTCCTTTGAATTGCATCGTTCTGTGTTAATGGAGGAGGACTGGGGGAGTCAGACTTTTCATACATTCAAGTGCATCTCCCTCCCGGATGAGTGATTTTTTTGTAGCTATTCTGGACCCCATGCATTATAGAATTCCACTGGAAGACTCTAGATCTGGAGGCAATGTATCAGTAGATGAGGAGAATTCCAGTTAATGATAGTCATCTAATTTTAGTCCTACTGTGTGCCTGAGGAATGGATTATAAAATAAAGTATGCTTAAGAAAATCCTTATTCATTAAAATACATTACACTAAATGTATAGCAATCTGCACTAAAGAAGAAATTGGAAACTTAATATTGGTAATTTTATTGGCAGAGAATTAAGAATATTTTTTTACACTGGAAATATTGCTGTAAGCTATGCTTTGCTCTCTCCTGCTCTTGTTATAGCTTTTTTTTGTCAAGGCTCTCTGGGAAGAGAACCTATTCTTTTCCATTCGTTTTTCATTATGTTCTTACCAGGGAGTTCACAAAATATAAAATACCTGCAGCGTTATTATTTTCATTTATTTCCAGTGCAAACAAAACATTAACATATGTTAGATATGAATATTTTGGCTTTCAGACAACTGGGAGCAGACATATTGACAGCATTCCAGTCTCTAATAAGTTACTACCCTGACTTTAGTAATGCTGATTTCACCAGAATTTTCTTAGTCAGGTAGCTATGGAATAATAATAAAAATATTCTGATTCTATTTATAATTACAAAAATAACCTAGAATATGTGAGTGTTCACATGGTCATATGTTGATTTCAATGTGTTTGTTCTTACCAGTGATGCACTAATGTCACTCTGCACCTGCATAATTGGAGTGTGGGGTATGGGGGTTTCAATTAATTTATTTATTTGTTTTATTTGGTCCCATAACCAGGAGCACATTGCTACATCAGTAGCTTGTAACTGATGTTCTGGTTTCTGCCTGGAGCTTTTCCTCTGAAGATCTTGCAGATTTCTGTAGTACCAGTAATGATCTTTAGTGGCCATGTGTTCTGAAAAGAGCAGAACTTCACTTTAGTTGAAAACCCCCAAACTGCAGTTTTTGGACAAAGTCACAGAAAAGTAACAAGTTGGAGGCAGAGAGCACTTCATGGAGCTGGACAGAGCAAAATACCGAAAACCAGCTAACCAACCAGATGAAATTCATGGCGTGTGCAATTTGCAAGGACCAGTTTGCACCTGATGCACCCTTATGCAGACAGAATTGCCGCATTGACAAGGGTCACCTGGGTGGAAAGTTGGCCTAGGGGAGACACTGGTAGGAGCCATGAGAGTGTAAAAGAAAGCACACATACACTTTTCTGACAGTGCCTTTGTCATGTGAAAAAATGCGGAGGTTGTGAAGGCTGAAACTCGATAAAGAAAATACTGAAAAAAACCTCACCACAAAACCATCAATAATGTGATCTTATTTCCCTGACAGTCTAAGGAAGATATAGTAAACTATGAGTGAAATTGATTCAGTGAGATTAATATAAAATGATGTATACTGTTATCCTTTATTTGTATGTTTGTAAAGATAATGATTTGAACTAGTGGCTTTCAGTCTTTTGAATGGCAGAAGTTTGAAGTTTTTTCAGTGGAAACGTGAAGTGAATAAAGCCTGCTACTGCGTGGTTCATTCTCTTAGCCGTCACTTGCACATATCTGAAGTGTGATGTACAGACCTCTAGGCTATTATTGATCACTGGTCCTACATCTGTCAGCTCATAAAATATATTCAGCTTCAAATAATGGCCACTTTGTCCCATGTGAGACACAGCTTCAAAACTGAAATCTCAGCAGATATGGTGTTACAGTCTTTCCTCATCTTCCGTTCCTTTCCAAACAATCATTGCAGTCCTCTTTATTTCAAGTTCCTGATACTTGCTTTCTTCACTGTACCAGGCACAGTGCTGAATCCACAGTGATTCTCCAGTTTTTGTATATCACTGTTCTACATCTTTGCCAATATAGAGGAGAGTGTCTTTACTAATTATTGCCCTTTTTTTGGTGGGGTTTCATTTGGTACCAGTTTCCACTAAGAAGAAAGCTCTGTCCTTTGGTTTGGGAGGGTAGTTGACCTTCCTAACCAAGCCTTCCTGTACAGAGTAGCTGACTAGTATTTTTTTCCTGCTACTTGTTGAAATAATTTCTGTAACTTTATGCTTGGAGATGAAAATTCTAACACACCCCTGGTTGCTCTTGGAAAAACTTCATGTGATTTTTTTTCAAGTATAATTTGGACTGGTTTCCCAGATTTCATTTTCTTTATAATTGATGACATTTGGTTAAAATCTGTTCAAAGTATTTAACATCTAGATTTTCTTCCCTAACAGGTGAAAAAAATTTGAAGATATTATTAGCTTTGTCATAAGCTATTAAGGTGAAGAAGAGCTTTTTTATCTCGCTTGTTTCTGATAACCAGTATATATTTATATATAGTTAGTAGTGTTAGAATAGTACTACAGTGACATCATTGTTTTATATAATAAACTCTGGCAGAAAATGCCTGGTTTCAAGTATTACTTTTTATTTTTTCCTATACTGAAAGAAGAGCAAGAAAATATGCTTAACTTGTCTGGAGAATAGGCACATACCTGTTACTTCTAGTGAGGGACTACTTCCAATACTTCAAAGGTAGGGAAGATGAACTGGCATGATTCTCCTTTTATTTTTATTAGTTTGATAAAGAGATGCAAATTCCAGTATTATTTCCTTAAAATGCATCTTTGGGTTATATTCAGATTCACTGAAGTGCAGCATCCTGTCTAGGCACATTTTACAGTCTTGAGGGAGTTTGTTTTGTAGATATTTCCATCATGCCATATCCAGAAGCTTTGTTAGATCCTCAAGGCACCTAAATGAGAAGTCAAATCTGAGTATAGCTTAGAAGAGATAACAATTTTGTATATTGTTGTTGTGAGGTTCTCAGACAGGCTTCTTAATAGGGGTAGAATATGACTTCACAATGCTTAAATCTTGTCCGTGGTCTTCAGTGGCTGTGTATATACAGAGTTAGTAGTATAGTTTAAGAACCTAACCACAATTTTTTTCATTTCACAGCTTTTGCTATATTTTATTGCAGAGTTACTATGAAGGAATGTGGGAATAAGTGAATAGACTTTGAAACCTGGAAAATTGAAATAGGTATATAAATAATAAAGGAATCACATCCTCATTTTTGTGCATCATTTCAATGACCTTGATTCCCATCTTTGCTGCTGTTTCCAGTGTGACATCTTGAGTTCCAGGAAAACTCAGTGGAAATAACAGGTTTATTCTCAGAGTGTGGGCAAACATTAAAAATCCCCACCTTAGCTTCTGTTGTACTCTGAAAGCTGGTGTTTGTGTACATTGCAACAGTCTTTCATCATCTGGGAAGCTATTTATGAGTATTGTTTAAAGCAAGTCCCAATCATTCTTCTTTCTTGCTGACAATTGATCCTGGACAACAAGAGCCCCGTCCTTTGCTCTTTCCCATAAAATTCCATGTTTTGAAGTCTAATATCTTCTAAACATATGTGGACAGATATCAAAGTCTGTTAAATAAAATCCTGAGGTAGTTGTTGAAGTAAAATATTTTACGGATCAGAAGAAACTCTCTCCGTTGGAGAACGACAGCCCTTTGCATTTCCCCACCCCCAAAAGCTTGAGGGTCATATTGCAAAACCACCTGGATTCTGCTGTTTAGAATGCGGTTCTTAGCAGACCATGGTTGACTGGGAAATAGGTAGATGCAGTGAGCAAATTTATTTAAGTAGCTGTTATTACTATTATCACTATATTTATCTATTACTATCTATCACTATATTATCTATTACTATTATCACTATATCACTATAATTATCACTATTAATTATTTGTATTAAGGTACCTTTAAAGCCCTGCTGTTATGAAGAGCCATCAATCCAGTTACTGTATACTGTACACACAAAAGACAATCTTCTATTCTGCAGGATGTGACAATTTAAGTGTAAGAGAAGAGAAAAAGACACTGGATATAGAGCCGAAGATGCGGGGACAGTAAGGGAAAACTAAAATAAATGAATCATTGTCCCGTCAGGCTTCTCTCTCAAGTGTGTCTTGAAGTTCTGTCTGGGCATTCATGAGCTCTGACCTGAAGCTGTTGACACTGTGGGCTGTGCCTTGTGTTCATAGTCAGGGTTATGTCCTGCAGGAAAAGTGCATACTAAGTTACTCATATTTTTTCAAGATTTGAGGCCAAAATTTTTCTTTTTTCTTTCTCTCCATGTATTTACTCCTATTGTTTTAGCTCTTAGAACAACAGAATTTAGAGGGAGGGGGAGAAACTAAATTGACTTTTCAGTATAATCCAATATTTTGATTAAGTTATCTTTATGTCTTTAAAGTACGTTTCTAGCATTACGGTTATTTGCTCCTCACATTTGTCACGGAAATACTGAAGTACTCCCTGTGTATTGAGGTGATGTGATTACAGGCAATGTGGTCACAGGTGGATTCATTTTCTTAATTCCAATAAAGTTCCATCTAACAAAACTAGATTGTTCGGCAGGAAGGGCAGTACTTGTTCTTCACAGGGCAACACCCCAAATTTCTTACCTGTCAAGTTTGATCCTCACAGTCCACTGTTCCCTTATCATTATACTAAATATTCATACTAGATCTCTGCAGCTAATGAAAACAAGGTCTTTGCTAATAATTTATTGAAAACAAATTCAAGAATTTGCCAATGCAAACTGGTATTTTTCTCTCAAGTTTTCAAGAGCTTGAAAAAAATGAAAACCACTGATAAGTTTCATAAAATTAATTGGTTTGTGTTAATGCTATTTAACCCATTCCAGTCACTTCTGAGATTCTTGATAATGAAATCAATTAAATTTAAAGATGTACCTGTTTCTTTTCTATACCATTGAAGTTGCAGAGTTGTACTTTGCCTTATGTAGGTTTGATGCTAATAGGTGATAATTAAAAATTAAATATTTTTTTCAACTGTACTTTCTGATTCTTGGTTTCCATACAAAGGTAGTGGTAGACAAAAGAAGAGGAAAAAAAGTGAGTTGGCTGACATATCAGTAAGATGAAAGTATGGCAGCTCTCCTAGAGACTGGCATACACTACAGCCCCAAATGCGGAAACACACCTGCTTGCACAAGCATGTGAAATCCGAGTCTAATGTCTGGAAAGGTCCCCCTGAAGACAACAGGAGTGTTAAAATAGGTGTAATATATACCTTTTTTTTTTTTTTTTTCTGTATTATCAGTGACTCTAAGACTTTCCCTCATTGATGTAGTTCCCAACCAAGAATGGAATAGTCCCTTAACAGTTGCTATGAACTCCAGCTTACTGTTTTTCTGCGACTGGGTTGGGCCATCAACAGTTACACTCTGCAGAAATTAGCTATGACAAAGCAGAATCGATGAACATCTGCTCCAACTACTTTTACATTTTTAATTATTTCAAATCCTGAACTGACTTTAGACATTAAGTAAAGTATTGTTTGGGAATGTACAATGGCTAAGAGTGACTTCCAACAGCCTTGAGAAACAGGGTGCGATGTTAGGTGTAAAGGGGTTTCTATTTAAAGTTGTCTTTTGAAAATTTCCAACTCTGTTGGTAGCACCTGATTTTCTTTAGATTAGTTTTTGATTAAATGCTATTTGATAATGAATGTTGAGAGTGAGTATATAACAAATTTGGAAATCTGATTTGCATAACTGACTTTAATCAAGTTTTCAAAAAATGTGTTTACCTTGCTGTCTATGTCACAAACATATTGCTGAACTAATGCTAAGGACTTAGCTTAAGAACATTAAGTAGAGTTCTCTGGAGTGTTTGTGATCATAGCAACTAATCCTGTCATTCTGGCTGAAATGAGGGAGGAAGATGATGGTCTCAGAAGAGGGATGGGAGGATGAGCAGTTTCTTTATGCAGGAATGAGAATGGGTAGAGGAAGTTTGGGAGCATGACACCCTGTACAGTTCCTGTGTGGACCTAGATGCAGGTGCTCTGAAAGAACTGAGGTCTAACAACAGCTATAGATGTGGTGCTCCATCCATGTGCTAGTCCACTCCTGGAAATGTCTAACCACATTAGACTGGCCTGTGCCATTATGCAGACAGGGTGTATGTGATTATTGCTGTGATATCCAAGTTAATAAGGAGCCGCCATTTGTAGGGGAAGTGAAAGCACTTGGATTTGAGAGGAAAGTAGATACAGTGAAATGGAACTACATGATGCCGGGTCACAAGAAGTCGTGCCTTTGCCAGCGAGGCATGTGCGGCAAAGTCACGATGCAGAATTTCTGGCTAAAGTGTCTGTGGAAATTGTTCTGGGTCAGGGAGAGTCTGAGTGAGAATGGGAGTGTCAGCAGGGTCCCTGATAGTTATTCAGATATGGGTATAGTCTGTGGATTCTTAAATAACATGATAAAATTTTGGAGCAGAAGCTGTTCAGAACCTCTATGGCTTGGGGGCATGGAAATGTTGCTTCCAAGTTATTTTCACCCAAATAAATGCCAGATTTACTATTTCGTGGTGAACTGAGTAGTTTTGCTGTTTTCACAGAATGTTTTTTAATGCTGTCATATGAAACACACTCAAAATCTCTGTAGGTTCTGCCATTCAGAGGTACTTGCCTTTAACTGGATATGCTCATGTGATCTGTGTCCACAAGGCTGTAGAAAGCGATCATCTCACTAGTCACATGCAAAAATGTGTCTTTGAAAGCTATGCATAATTGGTGCACACTGTTTTTTCATGGCAAATGTGGGCAAAAGTGTGGGTAGTGTCCCAAAATACTTGATTTCCCTCCACACCCTATTTGAAGTCCCTTTGGAGCAGAGTAGAAGTTACCCCACGTAAGGGCTGTTGGAGGAGTGGGTGTCCTCCATTGTCCTGTCCATGGGCTGTCCTAACTTAAAACATGGCAATGAGGAACACAACCTGCTTTTTATATAGTAAATTTATGCTTATGGATGATAACTGTTTTCCTCTCATAGATTTAAAATAATGACTCAAAAGTGTGCAGATTTTTAGTAGTTCTTCATTACTTTTAGAAATTCCCAACACTCAGTCCTAATCAATTAATCAGATTTCATCTTGCATATGGATCTCTGTGACTTGAAGCTTTTTGATAGGTGTATGTGCAAGTTTAAGCATGTCATGAAGTATAAGATGTTTTAGAGAGGTGTCTATTTTTCTACACTGCATTATTTTTCTCCTAACAAAGTTTTCAAAAACACACCTTTTATACTTAACGCAGCAGTCCAGCTGAGAGAAGGTAGAACTGAAGAATAAATTTCCCTGTCATTAGTAGCTATCAGCATTTGTTAAAATATCTGTTTGCACGTTTGCTAAGATACAACTATGTCACTACTACTGCGAATAGCTTACATAAGGAGTCCATGAGATAATGTCTAATCCCACTTTTATGAGGATTAAGTGGGTGTATAATGTTTGCATTGGAGTTCTTTTGGTCTTGCAGACTATTGTGCTATTTATAAACCTTTAATATAATTGTAATACAGTAATCATATAATTAATAGTACTCTGTAATTGCTTTTCTTCTCTCGACACCCTCCAAAGCTTTTATTTTGGCATTTGATTTTGCTGTGTGACATATTGCTGCAAAAGGTGCTTGAGTGTCAGATGGCCAACATAGTTAATTTGGCATAAAATGGGTGGGCATTTTGATTGCATTAGTCATGTCGAGTCTTCAAAATCCTATATTTAGAGTCCAAAATGTTCCAGTTCTTTTTGACAAAGCAGAATCTGGTCCATTGCTCCAAAGCCGGAGTTCTACATATCTGTCAGTAGAAATATTTTGACTGCCATATTTAACCCAGTTAGAGTTGCAGTGTGGCAGCAATAGTGACATTTTTAAGAGAAACTGACATCAAACACATTGTCCGGATTCGATCTTTGCTTAACTGGAGACAAGCACACGCTCACTTTGTGCTATTTGATGGCCATTGGCTTTGATCAGACTCCCTGTCCTGCAGCCTACTTTAAAAGTTTTACTTTACTTTAAAAGTTTTACTTCATCTGTCAGCTCTATTTGCCTCAGCTGAACTGCTATTGACAATTTTTAGTCACATTTTGATTTGCTTTTTTTCAGTGTTCAGATTGCTTTTGTAGTCTTTAAGTATGCCTCAAGGAGCCCTCATTCTAGGGTTCAGATGAATTCTACAGAATACTTCCCAGCAAGAACACATGGGATAGATGAATTGTGTCATTTCACCATAATAGTTGATGGAAATATAGGAAATGTGAGAAGCAGATGAAAGAATTTATAATTTTAGATTGACTCCTTGCTAATGTGACTAAACAGCCTGTTATTGTTCGTAGAGGTGGCTCACAGTGCTGATGCTCTTAAATGATTGTAAAAGTCCTGTAGAACAATGACTTTGTGTTTTCAGTGTGAGACATTTCGTTTTTCTGGCTACCAAGAAATAAGATACAAATAGCAATTGCTTCGTTATCATTAGGAGATTTCAAATCAGATTATCTTTTTTTTTTTTTTTTTTAAGCCGAGGAAACTAAAGCTAGAAAAAAATAGCAATATATTTTCCAGTTTGAAATCTGGAATCATTTTGAATTGTTGAGGGAGACAGCGTGAAATGAAGCACATCTCCACCTTCAGTGACTACAGTAACAAGAGGAACTTGTGCTCACCACAAAATGAGCAAAGAAGAAATAATGCCTGAATCCCTGAAAAGATAATTGAGAAAGGGGTGGGAGCAGCATCTAGTAATGGTGTGGAAGTTGAGAGAGAGAAATTCATGAAAGGTGACCATTATCTGTGTGTATTTCTAAGCATAAAGCCACACAGAGGTTTTGCACTATGTAAGCTTGCAAAGTAGGATTAATGGGATTTACACAATGCCTAAGCCTTGATCTCTGAACAGTGGAAAATGTAATCAAGGAGTTTGCAAGGAGGGAGTTAGACAATTCAGTGAACAAGGAAGTTGTTGTTGTTGTTTTTGTTTGTTTGTTTTTGTTGTGTGTGGGGTTTTTTTTGTTGTTGTTTGTTTCTATTTATTTATTTTTTAATGCTGATTTTGGGTGTTTCTCTTCCCCTTCTGCCCTACCAGCATACGTGAAGAAAGAATGCAGCAACATAGAATTAATTACCAGATTTAAAGTTACATTCGTAATTACTGCCAAATTTCACAAAACTTAAAGTCGTATCTGCCACTTATTGGGCAATTACAAATACAAGAAAATAAAGTGGTTTGACAAGTTCACCACCGTCCTAAACTGTCTGTTTTCACTTGGTGATAAGTCTGAATCAAAATTAACTTAGATACCATGGGTAAGTGTACATGCATTCTTCAGAGGAAGGCAAATGCAATCTAGATAGTGAAGGTGATAAATAAGAAGTGAGAAAATGTACTAAGTGATATCTTGTGAACTCCGTAAATGGAAGGCAGGAGTTAGCTGGAGCGTGGATTTTGCATGGATGTTTTAAGAAATGCAGAAGGAAAGTGTCATTTGGAGGCCAGTGGGAAGAAAAAAGAGTTGTGAAAGAGAAGTGGTGGTTTGACAAACTGTTGGCAATTCACTGAGTGAACACAACAGCCAGTGAGCTCCTGACATTCATTTTGCTGCATGAATATAGAGAAGATGCTGTGCTAAATGATGCAACAGGAAATAGTTGTATTATCACTACACCTGTGTAAATTAGTGGTGGGGACATGAGCAGACCTTGTTAATAATTTTTTAGACCCTGTACTGATGCCTGTCAATGAGTAGTCAGACTTCCTAGTAGGTTTTGTAGACTTTCTGTTTCATCTTCTTAGAAAACTGTGCTTTGAATAATATACGTTGGTTTAGGTACTGGAGGGCATATGGAAATTTGATGGCAAGAGGAAGTGGTTGATGTAATTCAGCTATAGATGAAATCCTGCACAGGCAATAACTATGAAGTCCTGGAACAACTAATCATCAGGTAATTTCTTGACTGTGACTCAGTCTGTCGAGTGAAAGGACTTAGGGAGATGAAAGATGATATGTTTCCCCAGAGAGATACCAATCACAAACTAATCACGGTATCCTGGGAAGCATCTAGCCAAGCAGAAATTAAATCTTCACTGGACATTCCAATTACATTATTCTAGTCCAGATGTTCGTGTTGTTGAAATATCTTTATTTCTGAAGGAAAATAAAGACATGAAACACCACCATCATGGGATGCGTTCTGGCTGTGACAGTTGCTAACGGGAGGCAGGAGGAATGTTTTGTTTTGCACTGCCTTGGATGTGGGTCCTGCTGTTTTAGGAGGAAAGTGGGACAGAAGAAAGCTTTGTCTTACTAGAAATCTTTCCAAATGTGCTCACCTAGCAAGACAAACTTAAAATTTTTAGAAACCTTCAGCTTGATGAAAAGCTGCCCTGTGCTGTATGACAGATGCCTCCTTTGTGGCAGCAGAAGAAGAGTGGGATGGCAAGAGAACAGGAGGAGACAGAAGCATTTTCAGAAGGACTGGAGAAGAAAAAACAGTGTGCACTGGCAAAGTTAGACCATTACTAAACCTACAGGTATCTGTCTTATTAAATAAACATGGAGCCAGTGGTAGAGGTGTAGGTGAAGTGACCATGTGCTTTTTGTAAGCTCGTTTGGCTGATTCAGCATAGGTGAGAAGAGAAAAAACTAAGTGATAGTGCTCTGAATTAGAGTTTCAGAGTGTATCTTAGTTCTTGCTGCTTTTTAATGGAAGGAACTGTCCAAGTATTTTGGAATCTTTCAGCTTTAGGTCACTTGTAGGATAAAAATAATACCGGTAAATTTGATTTTGATGATTTGAAGAGGAAATGTCCTTTCTGAACATAGATAGAACAGCAGACCTTAAGAAGACATGCTTGGGCTTGTGGTCAGATTATTAAAGTTAATGGGTTTTCTATTTAGTTTCAATTTAGTTTTTCAATTGGGTGTTTATTATTTGTTGTTTTTTCTCTTTACTTAAACAGAGTTTGGTCACTCTATATAGGCAAGTCCCTGGTACCTGAGGTCTTTATACCCTTGCTGACAAAGCCACAGCAAAATCCAATAGCTGGAAATGTTTATTTAGGGGAATTCAATGAAAGAGATGAAATTTTCTTAGCTGCGTGATGGCCAGGTGTTGTGGTGACATATTAAGGTGTGGAGGTGGAGAAGTCACCTCTGCTTCAAATTTCTGGGACCCATACAAGCATCTTGAAACCCTCACTCTGCTGCCACGTTCTGGCCTTTGAGAAACAATCTCCAAGCGTATGAAAGAGCAAGGGCTCTCTGGGCAGGGTGCTCACTCATAGCCACAGAATTTTCAAGTTTTTCTTTTTTTTCAAGGCTTTATGGAAAAAAGTTGATTTTCTTGTGGAAAGCAAGGGTTTGTGGTACCGCACCACTGCATTATGATAATTTCATGTGCCAAGACTTCAGAGGGCTGTTGGTGGAATCAAGAATTAATGTCCTGATTTCACACTAAGCTTGGATGTGTTCTTTTGATGTTTTTTCTATGTACATTATTTTCTAAGTTTCTCTGAAGAATAGGAGGCTTGTTATCATTGATAAAGAGACTGGATTCAGTGGACTATGATCCATGATAGTATCTATATTTACAAAAGTATGTATACTGCTTTTTAAGGTGCCTGGGTGATCCTATTCGTATGTTAGGAATATTCAGGAGAGTGTTTTCTTCCAAGACAGAATGACAGTGATCTTGATTTCTTTTGCCTGTTCATGTGAACACACTCAGTCTGCCTATTGGAAACACGAGGATGTGTTATCAATCCATTGCCATTGTGTGGTCCTCAGGCATTGCTGTGCTTCGTCTTTTCCTGTGACAGGTAGTTCTTTGAAGCTTGAAATGTGTAGGGCAAAGGAAGGGGCTTAATATATGGGTATTTCAGTTTAGTGTCATGGCCAGTAATATATAGGAGATGATATATATGACTGGGTGATTGCGTTATCCTATCTGGATTCAAGATGTGCTGGTCCCCAGTAAAGATTTATACAGGTTTTTTTTCACATGCTTCCTTCTAGAAGAGCTTGTTTCTATGAGAGAAAAGTCGCATGTATTGAGCTTTTTTGACTCTTTATGACCTTTCTTTGTGGATGTTTTACAAACTTACTCCTTCTGTTAGCCCCAGGACTCTCCTCTGGACTCTTCTGTAACTCGTTTCTGTACTTCTTTTATTAAATCTGACTGCAAACTCTGCAGTGGGATGTGGGGTGTTGCAACGTGCTGTGTAGTTGCTTCTTGAAAGTGCTGTGCAGGTGTATATCACACAAGATATTTTATATATTATAAGAAATATTTTTTGAAAATTGAAAAAAAAAACTTTTTATGACTTTGACCATCACTTTTTCAACATCAGTTCCAAGAGCTGACTTTTTACATGCTGACAAAATAATAAGTCTATAAAATCAAGGACCTGTAAGTTAAAATAAAAGGAGAGCTGAAAATAACAGCAGTAATGGTAATTAATATAGGTCATGCAATAAAAAACTCTTGTACTTCTAGATATTTTTAAGTTGCCTACAAACTGTGGTCTGTTTAAGCAGAATAGATAAATCTCTCTGTGACTGAATCATAGTATAATTGGTTTACATCTCCAAATCAACAACTAGCAAATTAGGCCTCTAACATGTAATCTGGAACTTGAAAATGGTAACCTGCTCCGTTATTTCATGATTATACTTACTTGATGAGCCTTGACTGTGTCCTAAGCAACAGACAAACATCCAATTTTCTGTACCTAGCAGTCACTTTACTTAGTCTTTATACTTTGCATAATGTAATTGCAGTAATGGACCAATTTAAAAAAAAAATAGGAAGACGGTTTGCTGTAAAAGTATTTTATATGACCCTTAAATACTGAATAAGAACTTTAGTGAGCAATCCAGTATGAGCTGTGTCAGCACCCTGCTGTAACACCTGGCACTGCCAGGGTGCAGGAGTGGCATGAGGCCACAAACACCAAGCCTGGGGGGTCCTGCTGTCATTTGATAGTCAGAGACTTGATCCTACTTGTGTTGGGGAAAAAAAAAAGGAGATGGTCACTAAAGGTCAGTTCCTGTACAATAAAATTCATATACCCTCAGCAGTAGTGGTTGTTAACTGGATAATGAAGATACGAATATACAAATACCTATATGGGGAGATGAGCCATCAAAGGGCTGTGACAAGAAATAAACATGTGGCTCCAGTGATCACCCCCCATCATACAACATTCCTCTTCAAGAAACTGATTATCTATTAATGCCCCTTGTGCTGCTCTTACAGCTCTGTTTCCCTCGTCACCCCAAGCTGTGTTGCCCACAGTTGTAGCTTCCCTGGCGTGACCTGGGACACAGCCCTTCTGGCCTCCTGGTAGCCACCAGTATTCTGTATCGCTTCAGCATCCTTCACCTTCTGCTTATGTGTGTAGTTTGTGGGTTTGTTTATTTTTTTCCTCTGTTTTTTTGTTTGTTTGTTTGTTTGTTTTTTTCTTGTGATATCCAGACTCCTACAGATGGTTTAGAATATTCTTGCAGCTGTCTTAGTCTTTTCATTTTGAAATGCAGTTATCTTTAGGAAAATGTGTCAGTTCTTTAAGCAAAGGACTAGTATTTTTTTACAAAATTGTTGTGTTTTTTTTCTTTTATTTTCTCCTGAAGCGGTGTGCATATTTGAAGGCAGAACCTACTTTGAAGGACAAAGAGAAACGGTGTATTCAAGCTCAGGGGATTGTGTTCTGTTTCAGTGCAAGGTAAGAATACTGTTGATAAAAAAATAAAAATGTTGCATGTTAGAAATATCAAAGTCACACTGAAAGAAGCTGTTGAAATACAGACAGGTCTACCTTAGGAAATAGCAACAAAGGACATCTAAGGGGTCCTATGTTTATTTTGTCTTATTGAGTTCCACATCAAATTTTGCAAATAAATTTACTTTGCGTAGTTGCAAGCTTTGATTAAGCAGCTTGGCAATCAAACTGCATTCTATCCTCCTTAGGTATCATCTCCATCGTCAGTAATAAAAAGCCAGCAGACTATGTTATGTTTCCATTCACACATGTGCAATGTTATGCTTCAAAGTTATGTACTCAGGTATGAGAGATGCACAAACCTGATGGGGGCATAATTTGGAATTCAGGATAATCCTTAGAGGAAAAGCTAGATGAAAAAGATGTAGAAGAGCTGGCACACCAGGTGTGTTGTATTTTTAGTGATGGAAATGGGTAGGGTTGTTGTTTTATTTGTAAAGAGAACACGCCTGATGCTGAGTCAGTCTTGTCCTTCTGCAAGAACAGAGTTGCTTCTCAGAGCACAAATGCTCTTTAAGGGCAAAATATACCACAGGGATGGCTATGGATTGAGAATTACACAAACGGCTGCAGTGGGTCCCACGCTGCCTTTCCAGGGGAGGGATGGGGAGGAATTCAGTCTAGTTACAGAGCCACATGCTGCAGGGTCGCGTTGAAAACACGAGTGCATATTTCTAGGGCAGAGAAAGAGAGGGGAGCAACTGCCCTGGCCACACTGCAGCTGTCTGTTGGACTGGTTTCTGGAAATCTCAAAAGACTATTTCATACAGTTGTGAAAAACAGTGGTTTACAAAATAGAACTGGGGACCGTTGTCCTACTGCTGTTGATTTTCATCTTTGTAAGCTTAATTCCTAGAGTAAGTGATTTGAAACCCTTTTGAGAAAGGAAAGGAGAAGCTGACCAGAAATAATTTTGAATTCAGTCATACACTTTTCAGGACCATGAGCTCGTATTTTCAACATGACACCTGGGACGTGAATTCTGTGATTAGTCAATGGGTCTAATTAACAACCATCAAAATTTATGTGATGTTGCCTCGCATTTCTTGCAGCTGGCAAGTGCGATACTGGATGAACAAAATACCTCTGTTGACTGTGCTAGTCTGTATTTTGTTGATTATACTTGTTTGCTGGTGGGCTGCCTGAGTGTCCTGGCAGAAATATTAAGCAGCAACTTTGACTGATTCAAATGCAGCTTTTTCAAGAACTGAAGTACATACAGTTTCTGCTGAACAGCCTTGCGAATGATAATTCAGAGCAGAAAATCCCCATACTGTAAACGGTGTTGGTCAGTTAGGAGGTCAGTGGTGGGCACTATTTTGTTACAATCAAAGTTCTCATAAAAGGATATAATTAATGACTTCGGCTCCAGAAAGACTTAATAGGAATGGCACAAGTGCTGATTTCATGCTTGAAGGCTTATAATGGTGTTAACAAGGCAATGTAGGGTTGCTACATTTCTTCTTCTTTTTGTGTGTATGCAATTCTAAACATCATTTTATGTTTTGTTCGACTGCTGCAGTTGTGCCTGCTATAGGCACACGCTTTTCTGTTCGAATATTATAACACAAGTGAATGAAAAATTCTCTTCCAACTTAGTAAAAGAATGAAATACAATCCAGACTACTCTAATTGTTATTATTTCTTTTTTCTTTTTTTTTTTTTTCTTTATTTTGTGAGATTGCTGGGTTTCGCTTGTCCTGGCATACAACACACATGTGGCTGGTTTTCTTTACTGTATTATCAGGTTTAGGGTTGGTTTCTCTGTCAAGATGGTTTAAGGTAAAGTTTGAGCAGTAATTTCAATGTTGGCCATAGTGTTCATGTTTCATCTTTATATTTCATGCTTAAGGAGGATTTAAAATTAAATACTAGAGCCATAAGAATAACACATGCAATGGAACACGCATGATTTTACACACTTTTATTGCATGCAGAAATACGGGATTCTGAGTTCAGTGAGCTCATATTTTAACCAGATTGCTGATTTTAAGGCAGATGCCTCTGAGGAACATATTGTTTGCCCTGTTTTCTGTCTTTTCCATATCATGACTAGAGCACTGCAAGACACATTAATTAGGGCCCGAGGGAGCCTAAAGGTGGCACATCTGCAGTAGCTGGATTGCTAAGGCAAACTTTTCATGTGGTCACACCACCTGATCCAAACTTAGCTGAAAAACCCTCCCTTTCAGAATAGGGAATCAATGCCAGTTTCCTTCAGTGTTACTACCACAGTGTTGACAGCAGATATATTCAAGTTTGATTTAACTTGCTGTATAAATAAGAAGCTGCTTAAGAGTACTCATTATAAGGACTGTTGATTCTGGAATCTGCTGCCTAATTGTTACTCTTTCAGGCATAACTTTAAGAGAAACTTCTGAGGCAAGTTGTTTTACAGCTCAGACAAGGCGAATGAGAGCTGTTGCCGCACTTCTGCTTGCTTGAAAAGGTTGGAGTATAAGGGAGTTGCTGATGCTTCTCTTGTGCTATGTTGTCCTTTCAAATGTTATTTGAAGGTACCTGGAGTTTGGAATAGGCAGGTTTTTGTTTGTACATTATAATGCTAAAACTCAAGTTATCATTTAACCGTATTTCTTCTCCCACGATATTAACCTGTAACCTCAATTTAACAGGACCACAAAATGCAGCGTATTCCAAAAGACAGTTGTGCAGCTTTGAACTGCCCAGAATCTCAACAGATCCCCTTATCTCACAGTTGCTGCAAAATCTGTAAAGGTAAGGTAATAGCTGTATATATATAAGCTCAGTGTAATTTTCCATTCTTATAGGTTATATAGATTTTTTTCTTATAATTTTGAATGTGACACTCCTACTCGTGATAATCACTATACATCTTGGAAAGCTGGATAGATAACATCTACATTGTGGCATCTGAAAATTGTTTGCAAAATGTCCAACAGTGTAAATTCTGGGGAATGTTTACTGGCACTTATCATTCTAGCCAAAAGTGGGTGAAAAGTCAAAGAAATCATATACATAATTAGTGATTTTCTACCCTTCACCCACTCCTGTGTTCAGACAAAATGAGACTGGAGAAATGTCCATGTTCCTCAGCATCTTTCTGAGATGCTTTGAGATGTCCGTTTCTGAGAACTATTCATGATATGCAGTTGATTGAAGACTGGAGTTTACCTATTTGGGGTTGTAGCCTGCATCTAGGAGCAGAAGCTTTGGGGAACATTTTTGTACCTTTGTGTGTTACATGCAGATGGATCCTGACCAAAGGGGAGAGGTGCATGAAGTGCTCTGTCTTTAGCCCACTCTTTTGATCTGGACCAATACTGGTATCTTCAAAGCTTTGAGCAATTGCATCTGCAAGGGGCTATGTCTGTTTCTTCTATAGCTAAATAATGATAAATTGATACCTGGCTTGAAAGCAGATGTGAGACTCGTGGGCTGGTTTTTAGGTATACTTCAATGAAAAGCAGAGTGCAGCTATACTTGTTTCTGTGCAACTCACCACAAACATGAAGGATATGATTAATGATATCAAGCAGAGATAAGAAAGTAGAAGAAAAGAATGTAACAGATGTTGGTACTTCTTGAAATCTATCACAGTCAAAAAGGATTTTTTAATGATGATTTTCTATAAAATCTTCAGTGGCTTAGAGAAAATAATTCTAGTTTTTTGTGCCTGATATAGCTAGAAAATTTTAATATATGTCAGGTGAGTGTTTTCTGAACATTTTCAGTCCTACCAGAGCCATGCTAGCTTGGCCTCTCAGGAGCTATGGAGCTTATTCTTTAAGCAAGAAGCAGCTGTACACTATTATTCAGCAGCATATATTTTGTTAATTAATACAACTGATATGTAAGTGTTAAGAATCTTAAGAAAACAAAAAAATCAAATTAAAAAGCCCTTGCCGTTTCTGGTTAACATGTACATTCTTAGTTATTTAATACTGAAGTTTGATACAGGAAATAAATAAATAAGAATATTGCTTTGTCATTAACTTGGGCTTCAATGAGGAAGACAACAAAAAGGCGAAGAGTAGATGTCACCGTGTCCAGAGGTTGCTCTTGACACACACACTTCTGCTGTTATCAGTGAGTATTAAAGACCCTCTAACACTAGTAAAAGTGTAGAGCTTTTTGCTTCTTGATGTCCTGAGTTAGATAACAGCAGCATGGTAGCTACAGTAAATTATGATACTTAAGTAACATTATCTAAGCGCATCTCTAGGTTACAGGGAGACAATCCACAGCAGAAAAGAGAGAAAGAAAAACATCTGCCTTTCATATCTTAGTAGGTGTGTGCTGTTTGCATTGTGACCATGTCCCTGGGTCTCAATCCTAAAACATTCTGTCTTTATGGGCTCTTCCATTTCTCTTGTCTTGTTTTGCTTGGTCCGTGTTGCTTCACAATGTTCCTGAACTGCCCATGTGCAAATCACGTCTCCAACCTGACCTCCGAGCAGACTCCCTTACGTTGTCCTGCTTGTTGTGCTCATTTAACATACCTTCTGTAAAGTTAAGGGTAGAAGCTCTTTCATAGCAGAATATGAAGCAGAATCCAGGTGGAGTGATAAAAATAATAATCTTTACTGTCAACAAGTGCTTGCTTGTTATTTTGTAAGAGGCCTGTATTGCAGCTTGGTTGCACCTTGCCTTCTGAAGCTGTTGCTGTTACATCAGTCTTGCCCCCCTGAGCCTCACTCACATTCCCCAGTTCTCCTGTGGGAGGTTTTGAAAGAACAAAATAGTTACTGGAAAACAACATTGAAGTACTGCTGCTTGGCCACTTCTGATGCTTCAGTTAAAGAAGGATATTGGAAAAAAAATGAAGTTGTTGAGAAAAACAATGAAGGAGACAGGCTTCACACCTTCATGGACAGATGTAGAAATTGTGGAAGCTTCAAGTCGGTTACTACAACCAACTTGAATTCAGTGTAATAAAGGATGATTTAATGGTGTTAAGCAACTTGGCAATATTAGATTTCATGAGATGTGACATAAGGAATAAAAAAAAACCTACATAGTTGAAAGGCTGAACCTAAATCTTCCAGCCTGGAAAAGAACTTTAGGATCTTAAAAATTTGTAATTAAGATGCGGTGGAAAACACCCACACTCAGGAAAAATAGAAGTGAAAAAATAAGAAAATAGGAAATAGGGATGGCTAAAATGTAAGTTTTAAAAATTAATTTATCTGAAATGGAAAGGATGGTGCAATCAAGGAAGAGTATTCAGTCGGTGAAGCTTGGAAGGAACAAATAAGAGGAAGAGAAAAGCAAAACAAGTCCAATTTAATCAAAGACTTTTGGTTAAATGTGGAAGGATTTTATAAATGCCCCTGGGAACAAAAAGTGCTAGGAAGAAAAGTAATACCACTAGTAAAAGAAAATGAGCTACTGAGTGTCTAAGTGATCAAGCTCTTTTATAAATGTCCAAACAACAACAACAAAGAAGAAACTTAAGAAAAATATATAATTAAGAAGTGTCCTGTAAAAGTACTTAACAACGACAAGGAGACCGTAAGGTGATTTAAGCAAGCCTCCTATCCAGCTGCCTTAGATCAATGCCATAACCTGAAACTGAATCGAAGACCAAGAGACAGTCTGTTCTTGTGGCCTTTACCACTTCTTTCATCTGTTTCATGCTTGGTACAATTTATTTTTCTATATCTCACAGACAATAGAAAGGTATTCTTTGACCTCACTGAAAAAAACATAGGACTGTCTTTGACAGGGATGTTTTATAATCCCTGGATTCTTTTTAACCCTCAGTCATCTCTGTTTCTGTGCAGGCCATGACTTTTGCACTGAAGGACATAATTGTATGGAACATTCTGTCTGCCGAAACCTAGATGATAGAGCTGTCTGTATCTGCCGAGACGGCTTCCGAGCCCTTCGAGAGGACAATGCCTACTGCGAAGGTAATACTTTGTACAGATGCTTGCCCCCCTGTATAAATTACTGTGGGATGAATGTATTGATTCACGACTTGTCAAAGTGATAGGCCTATTAAATGCAGTTAATTAGATATGCGGCATATTAATCAAGTAAAATAATTATCTCCAATTAAGTTCTTTAAAAAAAAAAATCTGATCGGTGTCAAAGTGGCAAGTTAATATAGCTGAGGTCTTGAATTAGAAACATGCTTCTATATTAAAGTTTTCCTTTTTTTTTTTTTTTTAAATGGTATTCCGATATTCAGGCAACCTAAAAGTCAACCATTTGAATAGCGTATTAGTTTAACGTTTAGTTTATCTTTTCACTGCTGCCTGTTCCCTTTCTCCACAGGGAGTAAGTAAATGCTATAGGCTAGATGCTGGTATTGTTAATCATACTGAGTAATTATTTATTATTTGAGCTGCTCTTTTGGTATCAGGAAGCAAAAAGCTATTGAATCAGAAGAGAAACCTCTATAATTTGTCTCTTTACAATGTAGCATAATCCTGTGAAAAAACCCATTTCCACTCTAGCAAGGAGAGCCAAGGTCCTCTGCACAATCTCTTCACTTTTGTGCAAACTGTTGCTCTTCCTCATGAAAACCCTGATTCTGCAAACACTAATACTAGTGCATTCTTACCATAAAGCTTAAGTGTTCCTAGCAGGATGGCCTTTGACTAAAGGTTCATTCAGATTTAGCCTGCTATGTGAAAGTCAAGCATCTGTGAAGAGAGTCTAAGGTACTCTGGAGTCCCACCTAACACCTGGGTTGTTATCTGGTGATGCACAATTAAATGGGATGAAACAGGGCCTTTTAAGACTGTTGCTTTGGCTGAACTCTGCAAAAGCTAATATCTGAAGCTTACTTGAGTTAGTAGCTGCATTAATGTCAGTGGGAATGCTCATCTGTAGATTTAGATTTGAGAATTCATTAATGTTTTCAGGAAAGGAGAATGTAATTAATTCAGCTTTGCATACCTCTCTGCTTAATGTTTATGGTAAACCTTCTGACAGAAGCCTGTTTTGAGAACTAAAAATCATGCAGAAGCAAAACCCTTGGCCTCATCATGTCCCGGGAGACATCTGACAGCAGGACCAGCTGTATAGCTTGTTCTGTGTTGCAACATCAGCCACGTTTTATCCTGTAGGCCCTGGAGACTATGTTGAAGCTTAAGGCTGCTGATCTGCATTTCTGGGAACTCATCAACCATTTCCTTTTCCGGGGAGTCACTGGAGTTAGGGTGAAAACTGGTGCTTTAAGAAGGTTCTTTTCCACAGCTCTATTGTTACTTTGCTGAGTGAAAGCAGAAAAGCAAGTTGTGCTTTCTTAGTGATCTCCGCATTTTGAGTCTGTTGCTATGTGTGGAGTTTGCCAGGCATGTCATAAGCAAAAAGAAAATAAGCATTTTGATCAGCATTGGTGGTGAAATATTTAGATGAGGACGCAGTAGATTATCATGTATGAGACTGATGCATTCGTATTATAAGTGGATTTACGAGTTTGTGCAGTACTTGCATTTAGTATGATGATTTTTTGAGAAGATTTTTTGTCCCAGTTGCTTCTGTGTGGGCAAATGACATTGTTTCTGAGTGGTAATTATCAATCCGTTTAAGTGCTTTCAAAAAACTTGTATAAGTGAATAAAAAGTTGGGACATATTATTTTCATAAAAATAATAATTGTATTATTTTTTGATGCATTATCTCTTAAAAATGTGTATGATTTAGGGCCTGATCCAGGAACACTTACTCACCTTGAAGGTAATGGGAGTAAGTCGCAGTAGGAAGATGTGCCCATGTGAGCAAAGCTCATGAGATTGGGTCTCTGCCAGGCGAGGTTGTTCCAGCCAAGGGCAAAGCCAGCTCAGCAGGAAGAACAGCTCGGCTTTGCTGCTGGTTATGGACTGTAGCTGCAGCATGGGCACCGCACTTGAACTGTGTGCACATGGTACATGGGTCCAGAACTGGCCTTGGCTGACCATCCTTGACTGGGTGCGCAGGTCATATGCTGCAAGGAGAAATGGGGTCACAGACTAAAACTTTAGGGTTGTTTTTGTGGAAGAGGAGGGGCAGGGGACTGAAATACCCGTGTTTTTTCAGAGGTGTGCTTTCTGTATTGTATCCCTTTTTCCAGCCCAAATGTCTCATTGAACACTGAGTTTTTTATTTCTGGAAAAAGACTTCTACCTTACTATTAAACAATGTAATAGCAAAGGGCGCAATAGCAATAGTGTAACACCACGTCTTTTTAGAGTCCTGTCCCTCATCTGAAAAGGCTGAAATGGTCCCAGCCTCTGACCACATATCCTTTCTTCACTGTGCCACTATTGTGGCTTTAATTACAAGCAATGCCAAGTGTAGAAATGTCAACTTAACAAAAAGCCTTTCAGAGAAGGCTTTTTGTAATGGCCGGAGCCCATGGGTATGATAACTGTTTCTATGTTCACACTTTACAAACTTCAGGTATACTACAAAATTGGATGTCATTGATTCTGTGTTAGAGCCAAACTTCACTAAATACAATCCCGATTTGTGCCTCAGCACTGTCAAAATTCAAATAATAAACAGAAGTAATGATGCTCCCCTTGGCAGAATTTCTCCTTAAGGTAGAAGAATAAGCCCAAAAATACTCTAAGCTGGTTTCAGTATGGGTCTGGAAAAGCTGCATAAATTTCATCTGAATGATTGAAGAGTTTGGCTTCTGTCCTAGAAAGAGCTGGTACTTTTCCAAATCTGTGTGATGTCTCTAGATACTGTTATGGTAGATACCTTTCTGTTTTATAATAATAATATTTGTTAATATTTATGTCACATTTAGCTTTCCCTCAGAGGGCTGTTAAAAGCAATACTTAAAGAGTTGGTATTTCTTCATTTACATGCTCTAAGCCTTATTCCAAGTACTCTGAAATTTATTTTATGCCTCGGGTTATTATGCAATTTGAAATACCTTACGGGCAGGCTGGATATGGATTAGGCTGTGTTGCCCATGTGTAGGTGCTTCTGAGTACAGCACCCTTGGTGTATAGCCTACCTATCATCAACATTTTACAGAAACAGAAGTTCTGATAAAGTGTAAGTAGTTTTTCCTGAAGCAACACCTGCAGTGCTCTCAAAGTGATGACTGCCCTTTAGGATGTATTATATTTCAAATAGTGTTCAATGCCCACCACAGTTGTAGTGATAGAGTCATGCTGAAAAACTTTTTAAGCATAAAGTTTGTGACTCTTGGCTGCCAAGATATTCTGATACATCTAGAGGAGTGAAATATACCTATATTTCAAATAAGATGGGTTTGCAAATAGTCTGCCGGTGGCAGCTTTAGGTATTTTTCCCAGATCCTTTAACCTAAGCTGTTTTCATCCACTGCGCCATGGCACTTTTGGCAGTCCACAAAAAATATGTTTGGGGAGGAGGTGTTACTTGTACCCTTTGGAGACTGCACTTTGAAGTATTGCTTGAACTCTGATTTTCTGATTTAATAATACCACTCAGCTATCTCTGTGCAAAATCTGATTTCACTTCAGAAGTGTTACCAAGGATTGCTGATTAAATAGAGATGAGAGTAAGCTCAAGAAAGAATATAGGAGAATACAGAAATCTTCTATCAGCACCAGGACTGAACATTATCTGACAAAAATTATTTGCTTCTTTATCAAGAGGATTTTACCCAATGCAGAGGCTGCTTTACACCTTGTACTGATTTTGGCTGGGATGGAGTTAATTTTCTTCATAGTATGTTGCTGTGTTTTAGATTTGTGACTAGAACAGCGTTGACGACACTGGACGTTTTAGCTGTTGCTGAGCAGTTCTTGTGCAGTGCTAAGGCCGTCTCTGTTTCTCACTTCCCCCGCAGTGAGTGGGCTGGGGGTGGGCAAGAGATTGGGAGGGGGCGCAGCTGGGACAGCTGAGCCCAGCTGACTGAAGGGATATCCCAGACCATATGACATCATGCTCAGCAGTAAAAACGGGGGTACTCTTTCTGAGGTGGCTGTTGCTCCAAGACTGGCTGGGCATCAATCTGCTGGGGGGAGATGGAGAGTGATTGCCTTTGAATCACCTTTTTTTCCCCTTTTCCCAGTTCACTTATTAAATGGTCTTTATCTCAATTCATGAGTTTTTTCTCACTTTTGCTCTTTGATTCTCCCTTCCATCCCACTGGCAGGGGAAACAAGTGAGCATTGCTCACTTGTTGATGAATTGCTGAACAGGGTCCACCCTCCATACATCACATATTTACCTTATGGGTGTGTGGACCCTAATGTTTATTTTCTGATATTTGGGAATTTAGTTGTGCTAGTTGCACATTACACAACCTAGCTAACTTAACAATTTGGGATCATTTAATATTATTAAACAATTTTTTTTGTGAAAACATTTTCCATTTTTATTGTTATTTGTGCTTTTTCCTCAGTAACTCTCCTAGTTTCTCTGATGTTGCTGTGTTTGTCCCAGTTTCAAGTGTAGCAGCTGAAATGAGTCCAAAGACTGAATGACTTCTACATTTGAGGATTACATCAGCTTAACTGATGATTGTCTCTCAAGGGGAGAAGGTCTTCAGTTTAGAAATCTACTTTTGAATAAGCTGCTTGGTTTAAGTCATCATCAGTGGAGGAAACTAAACAGTGTTAGAGGATGAATTGTCTCTTTCCAGAGTAGATATCTGAAGCATGTTGGAAGAGCCATTTGGTTGGACCTCATCAGATTTCCCTCATCTCAGAGCTGTATGTTCTCATTCTGCCTGCAAAGATTTACTAATTTATCCCTGTGTTCGGGTAAAAATAATAATGTATTATTCAACTCTCTTCCTCAACAACAGAAACATTACACATCTTCACTTATCTAATTATTACAATCTATTGTTAATCTTATTGTTAATCCTGTTTTTACCTACTGGATTACAAAAATAAAGTACATTTTTAGAATGAGCCTGATTTCTACAGATTGCAGTGAAGAGAAGAAATGTTACAAAAGATAAATAATGATACTCAAATTGCAATAGGATACATGTTGCAGCATATTGGCTGAGTGCAGTAATAAACCATGTATATTTTCTTTAAGCAAGTGTAATGTTGATAAAAGCTTAAGTTAGATAGAGAGCTCTGTAATGAAGATGAACCCCAGAGTATTAAAATGTATTCTATTAAGTCCTCTAGGTCTTTAATAAGTAGTATTGGGCTACTTGCTAGCTTTCCTCTCTTCATAATATGCACCACATTTTTTGGGTGAGAGTCTGGAATACTGCCAGTTTTGTGGAACTGAGACGGTTACCCAAGCTTCTCCATCCATAAATTCTTTTTTGTAAGTGAGATGTGGCAATAGCATTACATATAGCTAAGAAATAAAGATTTCCATCTCTATCAGCTGGCAGTGTTTGAGTCATTACCTTGTCGTTTTGGGTTGGGTTGGAAAACTAATCAAGCAGAAAGAAAAACTTTCACTCCAGGAGGGCAGAATGTTATTTCCAAATAGCTATTAAGAAGTAATTAAACATTATTAATATTAAAATTAAACATTAATATTAAATAATATTAGTATATTGTTAATTATTAATATTTTTTACAGCAAAGACAGTAAGTGTCATCTTATTTCCATCTTTATGTTAATGAGAAATCTAAACACTAAGAATTACCGTGCCAGTTCTAATGTGTCAGTGTAGGCGAAGTCCTTCTTGTCTGCCGTGGCTCCTACTCAGGAAGATAATAAAGCATATTCCTAACTTAAAGCATGTGAGTAGTATCCCTGACACCTTTTCATAAAGCGTGGTGCATACTGGGGTACAGATAGTTCTACCACCTGTAACAGTGGGATAATTTGTATGTGTACAAATTGCAGGATGTGATTCAGATGTGATTTTAATTACTTCTACAGAAAGTATGATCAGACTGATTTTATCATCCACGCATCACTGACAGTGATGTTACTATGATAAAAAAAAAGCTGAGATTAATCATATGAAGGGAGCCTCTTGGAAACTCTTTGAAACTCCTCTGTGCTACCAGTGCTTGATCAGGAGATGCTTTGTTGTATTGAGAGCAGCCCTTTTCCAACAGCAATAAAAGCATATATTGCATTTTGTTTTTAAATAAGAAATTAAGGTGGAAGCTTTCATACAAGTTGCTTAAATCTGTAACCTCAAAGCAAAGAGAAAAGAAAATACAACCTTAATTTTGTTTCCAGTTTTCACTAGTAGCTGGGAGTTGACTACTGGAAGAATTAGATGTTGTCACTGTGATGAAATATGCACAGCCAGCTGGATGGTTTTCTTTTGTAAGTTTTAAAACCTCAGTATAAAAGTGCAACACGTCATAATGATACGTAGAGGCTGGATCCCCAAGAGCTTGAACAAATGCCTGGCATTAAACCAAACTGAATTTAAAATAAATATTAATTTATAAAGAGTGCAGAGCAATAGCAGCCACAGTGATTCTATCTGCTATGGTACTTTAACTAATGTGGAATTATTGGAGAGACAGCTGAGTTGTGATATCACCACTTCTTTCTGTACAACAGGCAGTTATTTACTAGATATCTTTCAGGAATGTGCTGCATGCTTTAGACCCTATCCAAACCTTAAACACAGTCTAGCCCACCATCAAGGGCCTTACTACAGCTTACAGGTATGTTGTGGGTTTAAACTGGCAGGCAGCTAAACACCACACAGCCATTCACTTACTCTGCCTCAGTGGGATGAGGGAGAGAATCAGAAAAAAGGTAAAATGCATGGGTTGAGATAAAGACACTTTAATAGGACAGGAAAGGAATGAATAATAGTAATAATAAAATAATATACAAAACAAGTGATGCACAATGCAATTGCTCACCACCTGCTGACTGATGCCCAGCGAGTCTCTGAGTAGCAGCTGCCACCCTCCGGCCAACTTCCCCCAGTTTTTTTGTTCAGCATGACGTCATGTGGTGTGGAATATCCCTTTGGCCAGTTATGATCATTTGTCCTGGCTGTGTCTCCTCCCAGCTTCTTGTGCATCCCCAGCCCACTTCTGGGCAGGGCAGTATGAAAAGCTGAAACATCCTTGGCTTAGTGGAAGCACTGCTCAGCAGCAACTAAAACATCAGTGTGTTATCCACATTATTCTCATCCTAAATCCAAAACACAGCACTATGCCAGCTACTAGGAAGGAAAATAACTCTATCCCAGCCAAAACCAGGACAAGATGCTATCCTGTTATGTGTGCTTCTCTCATTTGATGAGGAGTTTTAAAAAACACATGTGCAGTACAGTCTGAGCTGCCTCTTCCTATGAATAATCTGATATATATTTGTAGTTTCTGTATAAAAATATTAGTGCTTCTTATTCCTCTTTTAAAATAGGGGCAAACAAAAACACTAACAGTGGCAAGTATTTCTAAATTCTTGACATTCACAGTTCAAAATTATGAGAAGCTGTCATACTTTAAAAAGAAGAAAAATACTATTTTGCAATTCAAATTTAAAGACCTATTTTAAACCAAGTGCAGTGTTGAAGGGGGATGGATCATGAACTGGGGTTTCAGTAGGCTGATTTTTGGAATTCGCTAATTAATCATATACAACATCCTTTTTATTTGCAGTATTCAGCTACATCAGACTAGTTATTTGATGCCTAAGGAAAGCCCCCCTGAGATGCTTTCCTGTCTGACAGATAACTATGTATAATTACTTGTTTTATCATTTATACATTACCATATGAATTAATTATAAGACATTAAATAGTAAGAAGATGCAGTTTGCCAAGTAAAACATTACATGATGGTAGACAATATTTGTTTTCAAAAATTTCCTGTGTGATATATATTTTTTAAACTACATAATGTATGTGGAGTCCAGTAATGTTTTCATGAGACTGAGATGCCGATTTCATTTTCTACCAGGCAACTCGCTTGCATGGGCTGCTGTTGAACAGTAATCTCCTACTGCATGTTCAACAAGGACAGTTTTATCTCAACAGTCTGTCTTCCTTTTCAAAAACTGGGGCAAGTTGAAATAAAAACAACTCTTTGTACTGTTAAAAATTATATTTCTGAAATGCTGTAATGTTGTATTCTGTCCTTTCAAAGCTGTATAGAGCTTCTGTCAAGGAATGTAGACCTTGAGTGACTTTGCCTTTATTTCAAAAGTACTTTCTGTCCTAATAGCCCCGTCTCAGGCTGCAGGAGATGGACAGAAATAATCAACTTAAACAAAGATCAGAGATTTAAAATAATGTGAATGGAAAAGCACCACAAAGTGTACAATGTGTGTATGAGTTATCTATGCTGTTTAGTTTTGGGTGAGGAAAGAGCCCACCTTATGTGAAGATCCAATAATTAGAATTTATTTTTAGTTCAACAGGTGCTTTAGCAGTCTAGTCAAGACATAACAACCTCTTATTAGTTCAATTACAACAGTGCTAACACTTATAATCTAGCTCACCCTGTTTCTCTTAAGGTCCATTAATAATTCAATAAAAATCAATAGATACAAGTAGCTGCCCATTTCCTCTTACCCTCCCTACACATGGCTAGAGTGACTTGTTAGTGGCCCAGGTTCTTTGCTCAGAGCAGCATGATGGGGATGGTGGAAAGTTATTTTATTTTTTCTCCTTGGTCTTTGTGTATCCCTGAGTATGTTTTATCAACAACTTAGTGCATGGGGGTATGTTCTTGTAGTGGGTTCATGATGTTAGTTATATTGTGATTTCTTAGGTTTTAGTGCTTTTCTCTTTTGGGGGAGGAGATTCACAAATACAGAAAACTTGGAAAAATAAAAATAATAATAACCCAAACGACAACAAAAAACAAAGGTAGATCATATATGTGTGAACACTTGGTAATGTAGCTGTTGGAGCTAGGTCTTTTACTGACTGTTGTTAACACCAAAGGCACAGGGCTATATAGATATATATAAAAGGAGAAGAAAAAGTCTAAGATTATCTATAGAGGGTAGGAGTGATGAGTGCAGTCAGCTGGAATAAATAACGTATGAGATTGTGAGAAAATAGACAATTTTGATGGAAGTTGACGTTAACATCCTTTGTGGAATGTGTCAGTTGGAAAAACTGCTACACTGGATTTGATAAAGAAAAGCAAAACAAAAGTGCAGTGATCGGTTTGTGACTGACGGCAGTAACAGCAGAAGTCAAATCATAGACTTGCCTGGTGGTGGAGAGCCTAGAAATAGTAGTGGGAGGAGAAGGAGCAAAGGCTGTGCCAGAACCGTGAGACACTTTGTCCTCTTAGACAGCGAGTGAGAAAGGGTACATGCAAGAAGAGACACATAGGAGGACAGTGTTGTGGAAACCAAAGCATGTGAGATACTGAAACCTGGTTGTAGCTGAAAGCGAAGGGAGCCTAGAGAGAACAGGAGCTCAGAAATACGGTCAGGGAAGTGGGAGACACCCTACTGTGAACACTTTTATTGGAGCAATGGACTGGAAAGTTTTACTATACTCGAGCAATTAGGAAGTAAGAGTTTGAGTTAGTGTGTTGGTGATGAAAGGAAAAAGCCCAGTCTTTTCACAGATTGATAAGCTAGTGGGATCTTCCTTCAAAGTAATGGAAGTTATGGTCTATCTTTTTTCTTTTAAGGAGGAGGAGTTGATGAGGGGATGGTTTGAAGACAGGAGGAGAGACAAGGTGAGCAGGATCTGGAGGGAGGACCAAGCTTACTCAGGTAGAAAATGAATGACAGAGGAAAACAGCAGAAAAGCTTGATATCAGAGGTAGAAGGTGAGAAAAGAAGGGCTATTCCCTATGAAGGGAACGCAAAAAGAAAGAAAAAGGACAGAACTTTTTTTCCTTTGTCACCCCGTCCAGGATGCAGGACAGGTTGTGTTGGTTTTAAGTCCACGTTTATCTTTTTCAATGGTAACGGTTGATATGATTGGACACCGTTCATTCTTCTCTTTCGTAGTCCCTTAATTGCTGAGTAACATCTGCTGATCTTGTGATGCCCTTTTTCTAGGCCAGGGACCAGATGAGAAAGTTTCAACCTTTCCCAGCTTGTCTATTTCCGTACAAGTCAGGTCAGCAGTGATAAAAATAAGGGCCTGAAAGACCTTTATGGTGACCATTGTTACCGACAGCCATCCCTGTGATTCTCAGCAGAAGCCCAAGATTCGCAGGAATGGTGCCTAAGTGATGCCCTTGCTCTTAGCAATGGAGACGTCGGGTCAGGATGGAAGTTTGCTTAGGAGGGTGTGTGGGAGAGGTGGAAAAGCATGATCCTCTGTAGCAGGTAAATATGGGGTGTCATATTTATGGGCTGCAAAGACAGAACCTTTCATTAACCAAAAAAAAAAGTGGTTTTTTGCTTGTTTTTAAATTATAGATCTAATCTACTCTGCTCCTGTTTTCAGGGTATTTTTTTATGCACTTATGAAATAAATTTTTATAGATAAAGCTTTTTATGCTCCTGTTTGCTGTCTTCCTAGCTACTGAGTATTATTTGTTGCAAAATCCTGCAAGAGCATCTCCCTGCCCACTGTATGCCTCTGTAAGTGTGATCGGGGAGATCACTGATGCTAGCTACCATTGAGTTTTAAAGGCAATGGCTGGAGGCAGGGCACTATCCATAAAGGATCCTCAGTTCTAGAAATAGCATCCTCTCTTTACAGCCCAGATTTACTGAATTACTACCAGACTCATTTGTTCTGGCAGGCTTTTGTGGTGGATAAAGGCAATGATGGATAGTGAGGCCTAAGGAAAGGCTTTGTTTGTTAGCGTGAGGCTTCGGTCAACAATGATTTATAGATTGCAGGTCAAGTTCTCTTCTTATTAATGAGACTGTAAAACATAACTGGGAATTTCACTCTGGGGAAGCAAACTCATTAGGGTGCAGGAAGAAGGAATACAGAGGAACTTTTCCTGGGTTATATATTTTGCATCAATTTTGTTTGAATGCTTGAGGGGATAAAGAAAGGATTTTTTTTTTTGTTTTGATGTTTTTGCAAGTGTAAATAAATCATTGAAGTGCAGATTCCAAGTACTTTTGCAGTAACCAGTTTTCCCAGAGATGCCTCTTTTATCTGTTCCACTGGGAACAGAGCAGGTTGATGATCTCCATGACTACATTGTTGTCAGTACATCACAGCTGGTGGCTCAGTATCACATCACAGACTTGAAGCACACAAGTCTTTATTGTTGAATGTGTAGAGCCATTGGAGTGGTGCATTCATCCTGTTGATATGACTTCAGCATCTTACTGGCTAAACAATAAGACATTAATGTGCATTAACATGCTAACTAGGCTTTTTGGCAGGGGAAAATTAAGATAAATGCATCAGGTTTTCTGTTGTACTTAGTGCATTTGTATTTAAAGGTGAATAAAAGGCTACACCAGTGTTTCAACCAGGAAGGAGGATGAAAAGGCTTTTATTTTGGTAGCTTTGAAAGAGAACAGATGTTGGACTCTCTCCCTGCCCGAAATCACTCTTCCTTGATCTGTAATACCTTAACCTCATGTATATGAAGCTTATATTTAGAGTGCAAAAGGGGGAATGGAATTGCATGTTTTTAGTTTGGTCAATCTCTGTGTGAATAGTTGTCATTTGACTGTTATTTTAGTCTTTTCATATGAATTATCTTTTGTGGTGATATAATTTAGTGTTGAAGTTGCAAACTGTTTGTAAAAGCAACTTTTTATCAGCTATGTGTCCATGGTGTACAGCAATGGAGTTTTGACGCTTGATTTGGGTCTTTAGCTACCAATGTAATATAATAATGTGACAGTAGTGATAATAATAACAACTTTATTTCATTTGCATTCTGTATAGGTTTTCTAGAGAGCTGGGTAGGAAAGAGTTTTGTTTTCCAGTAAGTGTTTGAAAAGTGTGGACAATATCTTTGTAAATGCGTTTGAAAAAAAATATCAGATTTGTTCAAATGAAACACTTCAATTCGAAGCTAACCTCATCAGTTGTGGGGTGGGTTTTTTTTGGTAACAATTGAACAGGCAAGGCTTTGAAATAAAGGCAATTATAAATAAAACATTTTGCAAAACCTCAATATGTGGTATGTTGGCAAAATGAAAGCATTCATTAGAATGCTTCTAAATGAGGAGCCTTGACTCAAAGTAGCTCTGGCTTTAATTTTTCACTGCAAAATGAAAACCATTAGCGTTTTATGTCTCCTGTGGCTATTTACCTGCCAAAGCAATCACTAATATAGCTTTAAGAAAGTTCTATTTAATGCTTTTGAGATTTTGGATCTTTAAGTAGAATTTTTTGAGGGTGCCAAAGCTGGCTCCTAGGCAGTTTGTTGATGCCAAGAACATAAGGCCTCTAATTACTCGAAGACTGATGTTGTTACTTAAATACAAATCAACACCATTAATATAATATGGAGTTGTGAACTAGAACCATGAAAGACACGAGTTGCATCATTTGTGGTAGTAGCTGAGGCATATGTTGTAACTGCTGGCTGATTTTGTGAACTGCACTTTAATGTTTCTGCTGAACATCTGTGCATCAGGAGATCGGTGCCATTTTCCACTTTCCATGGAAAACCAGCTGCCTCTCTGGTAGTCTTGTGATAGTTTTTGTTTTGTTTTGTTTTGTTTGGTTTGTTTTTTTTTTTTGTTTGGTTTGGGTTGGCTTTTTTTGTGTGTGTTTTTTTGTTGTTGTTGTGGTTTGTTTTTTTGATTTGATTTGATTTGGTTTAGTTTTATAATTTTTTATTTTTTTTTAAATTTTATTTCTTAGAGGACTATCACTAGATGTGTTTTAAGCCTTAGTATGCTCACTGTGCTGATTGTAAATACACATTTATTTGTGTATGTGTATATGTACATGAAGATTACAAAATTAGCTTTTCAAAACCAACACCCTAATGGAGCTATGATTCTTCCATGCCTGTAGAGCTTACAGGGAAAGGAAGGGGTGGAAACCAGCTGAAGTATATTGTATGTGAAGCTCTTAGGAACTGAATTTGTGCAAAACAAGCTGGCCTCACTACCCTGAGCATTCGCAGTGGACACCTTCATGGTTTGTGGCCAACTGGCCCCAGCTCCTCCAGCAGAATCCAGCAAAAGAGTTGCACTGGGCAGAGAGCTAGGGAAAATAGACGGTTTTTCCAAAACTGAGTCGAATTAGGAAATCACTACAGAATTGTTAATATTCCGTGTGTTGCATTGTTTTGTACTGGAAGGCAAATTTTCTTCTGGGAATGTAAGGGGGGAATGTAAGGGGGAAAAAAAAGCAGGCAAGGAGTACAGTTGGTAAGCACTATTGATTTAAAGACACTAGGGAGTGAGGATGAATTGGGAGACAGTCATACAACCTAAGCAGCAAATTACAGGAGTTAACACTGCTGCCATTTAGCATCACAGCATTAAGAAGTCAACCTTGATTTGAGTTCATATATCAAGTCTGTTGTTTTGAACTATCATCAGATTCTGGAACACAACACTGTTTTACATTCAGAGATTTTTTTTTGTCAACTCTGAAAGCTGTAAACATAATTGAAAACAGGGAGGAGATAAAAGATGATGAGCAGGAAAAAAAGCAAGCCAAAAATAACCCTTTTGATTTTTAACATACTTTTATAGCAAAGTTCAGTGGCACATCACATGACAATAGATGTACAGAGCATCTCAGTAATGCTGCCTTTATCATTAGTATACAGGAACAGCATGCTACTAAGCACTTCCAAATTAATATAACTTTTCTTTGTGACATAATTATACTGTACAGAAGGGTTTTTTTCTTATTTGCGGTGCTTTTTTTGTTTTACCACTGAAATATAACCTGCTACAAGAAATACCTCTGATTTTGCAGCCCAAGGGAGTACCAAAACCAGTCAGATTTTGAAGTTCATGCCTACAGTGGTTTATATCTAGGACACTATACTGCATCAGGTATTCCACCCTAACAAGTTGCAGTTTTTTCTGTCAGAGCAAGTCTTTCTATAAATCAGATTCTTTCATGTTGCTTTCAGATATAGTGCACATATATGTATCTATATACATATGTATAGAGATCTGTATAGATGTGTTTATATGTACCAAAATTAATGTCTGGTTACTAAGAGAAACATTATATAGTAAGTTCCAATGCCTTTTCAGGTATAACCATGTTCCTTCCAGTTTCTTCCCAAGCAACAATGCCTATTAGATCAGAGGCATAATAGTATGTCTATAGTAGTGTGTTTGTATACAGATGACTGCATTGACTATATAGGTACAGTGATGGATGACATTGCAGTGCTGAGGCAGTTGGTCTGTTGTTTGGGACCCCAGTTATTTGTTTTATTCTTCTTTAAATCATAGGAATAACATCATAGGCACTTCAAAAGGAAAGATGTAAGCCAATGTAATCTTCTTTGTAACTCTACTAACAGCTGTTCACTGAAAGCTCATGCTGATTCCCTTGCTTGAACACTTCAAGGAGCTTTTTTATAGGAGAAAGCCAAAAAACTTTCCAAAATACATTGTTGTTCAAGTAACTTTTGAATCTAACCCACTACTGATAGAAGTGAATAGCGTTATATTGAGAGGCTTCAAAGAACGCTGCTGAATTTGACTCATGTTCCTCTTTATTCACAGATATTGATGAGTGTGCTGAAGGACGGCACTACTGTCGTGAGAATACCATGTGTGTAAATACACCAGGATCCTTTATGTGCATCTGCAAAACAGGATATATACGCATTGATGATTATTCATGTACAGGTAAGAGCTTTATATTTATGAAAGGCAACAACAGGGTGATGGAGTGTAGGAACACTAATATGATTCTTCTGAATTTAATCTTTGTTAGAGTCACAGAATGTCTACACAAATTGTTAAACACAGTAAACACCAAAATAATTACAAGGATACAGTGCAGAAAAGCTGATGCATTTTACAGATTATGTGGATATTGTATCGTTTGCCTGAAATTGTAAGGCAGTCGGGATTGTCTCATAGGTATGCGTGGTTTTGGGTGCTGATCCAAAAGGTGAAGGGAAGATGCTAAAGGGAAAAATAAGAGAGCAAAACTAGTGCTATGGATTACTCAGTTTCCACACATACCAGTGCAACTTCACTTGGAGTATAATGTCTCGTCTGCAAACCTTTGATGGAGTTGAATTTGCTGCGTATTAGAAGTGGCTGTTTCCTCATTTTGAATTCTCCTGCACTGAGGAGGTTCCCCAGCTGAATCCTGAGTTCAGAGGGCAGGAGCTCTGCCTGCCCCGAGCCAATGGACAACACGGTTGGTCTTATCTCTGTATCTTCCCTTTTTGCTCTACTGCCAGTAGGTACTCTAGAGGAGGTGTTGGGTTCGTACTGACTTTCTGTCTTCTACTCTTCTTTTATTGCAAGGTATTTTGGGGTTATGGAATGAACACTGAACATTTAAAACAGACTTTTGTGTCAGATCCAGGCTGACTATAAGTGTTCCTGGGAGGAATGTGTTTTTTCCTACTAGACAAATAAAACAAATATGATTCAAAGATGTGGCACTTTCTCTGAGTGAAGAAAAAATGTGTGTGAACAAAATAGTACCACTTTTTGTGTGTGCACAGGGGGCCACATTAGCTCCTTCTATCTGGCTATAAATGGATGAGAGTATTCAGAATGTGAAGACAGTACTGCGAAATTGATTTCTAAATTTATTTAATTCGTTTCATTTTGTCATGCCATTTTGAGCGTCAATGGTATATCTTGGTAGAGAAACAACTTCTTTATAAACTGTGATAATTTACTTGCTTAAACATACACAACACTCAGGGACATGGATTTGAAACCACATATGTGTGACTTTTGTACATGATGTCTTACCTGTACTTGACGTTCCTCTCACGTACACTGATAAAACCATTTTACTGCATGAAGCCCAGTTCTTGAAGGACCAAGTTATAGGCTGCTTGCAACAGGTCCTTTCTGAAGCAATCAGTATGTTTCTGATCACTCCCTCCTGTTTCCCACACTCTCAGCTGAGTAAAGCAATTGTTTCACTATCTGCCAAGTGTGAATGTTGAGATTATTTTAGAACTGACTTCATCTAAATCACTGTGATACTTTTTCTGCTTTGTTTCCCTTAACGTGCTGTTCTGATTGAACTCTGCAAATGGTAAACCATCAAAAAATAACTTCACAGGGGCATTTGGTGCTTATAAGTATAACAAAGGTATTTCTCAGTACTCTTCACACTGTATTGCTCAGATTTGCTGAAATATACTGTTGTGAAATTCAGTGTAGTGTGAGAGTGCTGGACAGTCAAACTGGTGTAAAACCTGCTGGAAATCCATTACAGATCTCACATTCCAAACTGAGTTTAGCTCCACCTTTGTAAATAATAGTTTCCTGTGAAATCAGCCTGATGGTTGAAAACTGAATTATTTATTTTCCACCTTTCCCTTGATCAAGCTGGGAAAAGTTGATGCTAAAAGAAGTAAAATAAATGAAATAGCTTTGTAAGATTTCAAACCTTAAGACTTACTGGGCCTGGTGAACTGTAAATCACACAGTGACTTTCTGTACGTCTGATCAATGCCACTTGCTGTCACTTGGAACCTGGAGTTGTTCTGGACTGAAATTATAGTGAATTTTACTTAAATTATAGTGAATTTTGAGTACTGAGAGGTAACCACAAGGATGCAGTGCTTGTTGGGTGATAGAATTTCCATAAATGGAAACCTGACATCATTAAGTGTACGTGTCACAAAATAACTGCAGTTTTTTCTAGTTCCACAACTAGTGTGAGCACCTCCCATGGAGGCACTGGTCAGTTACTGAAGTGTGTGGACTTCTGAGACTCTTGCATGGCATATCCACCAAACAACTAGTGAGTGACAGGTTAATTATGTTTTAAAAATTGAAGGAAACACAGGATACATTAGGAGTCCCATGCTTTGATCAGTAAATGTCATTTTGTGCTTGTTTCAGTCTTTATGAGTGAGATTGAGAGCATTTACATTATAGCACTGTATTAAAGCAGATGGCATGTATAGATATAAAACCTATATATAGGTTTTTAACCCCTCAGAATGTTCTTTGCTCTTTGCTGGTTTTGCCATCTATTAAAGGTCCTGATTTTGGACTTTTGTGTGCACCCATTTGCCCAGCTATAAATCTAAGAGGTGAAGTGAATCCAAGTAGGGAGGGTATGTTGCTGTGGGTTTAACATGGAAGTTTTAAACTACTAGATTGCTTAGTATTGACTCTTCAGAAAAAGCTTTCTCTTTTCTGAGAACCAGAAAAAGCTCGGTGTAGTAGCAACACTGATGGTGTTTGCAGGACATTGCTGAAAGCTATGTAATAAATCAGTGCAAAGTAACTGGGAAGGCGTTTAGGATGCTAATGATAGTACTTTGCTCTCCTGCAGACAGACCAACAGGTTTAGTCTAGACTCTTATGCTTGGGTATATCTGACTTTACGTTAGCATGATTTTCTCTTACAGCATACTGCGGTATTTTAAAGCAAGTAGTTTACAAGAAAAACTCATTATGCTTCCCTTTACTGTCTTTTTTTTTTTTTTTTTTTTTTGGTTTGTTTGTTTGATTCTAATTTAAGTGGAGCCTTAATGACATTCAGCTAAACAATTGATATCTAGAGCTTGAGAAGGAAAAATATTTTCCAAATACGTTTTGTTTAGAGAATCAAGGCATTAAAGTGTGTTAGGGATCCCACCTGTCTCAGCCAGCCTTGCATTTGCCCTATTTAAGTCCATCAATTTAATTTGCCTTTTCTGATTGTAGAAAGCAGCAAGTAGAAATCTTTGCACTTTGAGAAGTGACATACCAACTTGCCCGTGCCCAGCACACCTCACTGTGCATCATGAGCTAATGGCACATTCACTGCAGCTGGGAATTATTTTGGTTAAGCTCAATTTTCTTGTCATAATGGTGCTAGTTCTTGAAGTTAAGAGCATAAACCAAGCCTTTTTATCTTGCAGAAAGGCAGGAGGGTAAGGAGAAAAGCAGTCATGATAGACCAAATAGGCAGAGCTCTGAAAATTAAGGAGATATTTTTGAAAGCTTTTGTGAAGAGTACTCTGTTTAGCTTGGCATATCTGTGAAAGTAAGGCTGTGCACTTCCTTAACAGAATTTTCTGGGTTTTCCATATTTCTTTTTAGTTCTAATAATCAGATTTATTGTAGAAGCTGCACAGAACAGGTGATGTATTCCATTGTCTGTACAAAAACCTACTGTTTACATCTGGCAAAACTGAAAAGTGGGAAAGATGTCTGTAAAAGAAATGTTATTTTAAAAGCAGTTCAAACACTGATGCAAAATGTTTTTACATTCATACCATTGCATAGCCTCTGTTTTATTTAATTTGTGCAAACAGAGGCTATCGTAGGACATAACTTCTGCATTGCTCTTTTCTGTTTTCCTTGAGATAGCTGGAAGCATCAGCTTTGACAGCATAAGTTCTCAGCTACTGCAGAAGGGTGTTTATAAAGATGCCTCTTGCCAACTAGTCATGAGAGCTGTGCTGCAGAAGCCTCACACAGACATGTCTTGTGCGCAAAGGCCATCCTCAGTATTTTAGGGGCACGTTGGTACTGCAAAAACTACAAAAGGCTCCAGGACTTATTCGGTGCGGTTGTATAGTATGCAATGCTGTTCAAATCTCTCAGTACTCGTGTACAGAGAGCCCGATGCACTTTGTTTTTTGCCAGTGTTTGCAACTAAATTTGGTGACTCAACCCTCTTTTGCCTTCTGCAGAATTTAAAGTTCTTGGGAAGTCTTTATTTGCAACATTGGCAATTCTGGGTTTAACTTGCTGGCTGAACTATCAGTGAAACTGAAGAGGAGGCAGATTTTTAATCCAGCTCAGGAATAACAAGAAGAGCGCAAACAAATGGCAGCTGACCCCGTGTGTTACTAAATGTTAAATTTTTAAAATTTTTAAAATGCTGTGTCATCATATCCAGTTATGCAACCGTAGCTGTGCATAAAATAGCTGACTTACTGTAAGGTGGACCAGAAGCTCTGATAGCACATCCTTGGGAATGTTACTAAGCAGGAAGAAAATGTTCTGTAACTTGGCATGAATATATCATTGTTTGCACAGATAGCTGAAGCACAGGAAGGAGATGTTGAAAAATTATACGTGAACCTTGATTAGGCAGGTTGCGATGTGAGTGATGTCCATGCAGCTTGCTGGCAGACTAACGTAAAATGCCTTATTGTTCCATTCTATGCACACATATATAATTCAGCAGTCATTGATCAAAATATAAAAGAGACATAAAATCAGTGACATTGAAGGGTTTTTCTTCTGTATGAGACATTTGAAAAGAAATCTGTGCTATCTATCTCTGTCAGAGTCCTGGGCACAAAAGACTGATTTAGACAGCATATAGCTGCTTCCAAAACAGCTCCAGTCTCTTTCTTCCTGACATGTTTATTGCAAGTTTTACAATAGATCTGAATTACATTTTGATTTTCACAACAAAGGATGTAATGAAGACATCAATTTCAGATTTTGTTATTTGTATTCATCTTGGAAGCAAGATTTGCAGGGTTAGATTGAGTTAGTCACAACGATATTTACACAGAAATTCGTTGTTCGTGACTGATTTTATGTTCAGAAATCAATCATAGCTTTGAGAAAGGGAGATGAGTCCTAAGCTGCACCCATATGCCAAATGGGTGCAGAAACTGCAAATTAAAGGCATAAAAAATATGCCCTGGGCTACCATGCTTTCCCTACATTGGTGTCATCTCATTTCTCTTCCACTTTGCTTCACAGAACCTGATGATGTTGTGCTGGGGGAAGGAAGGCAGAAAATAGCATGAGTCTTTGTTGGGGTAGCATCATGCTGCACCATCAATGTTAGATTATGATTAAATCTGAACGCTTTAGTAACACATCCTTACTCTGCCTGGAATTATGAAAATGCACAGGCTGTTCTCTTGGTTGGAATAAAGGAAGTTTTCATTCTAGAAACAAGGATGCAGCCAGTGTCACCTCCCGTCTTTCAGGTTGCTGTAACCTGCAGCTGGTAGCGGTGCTTTGAACAGCACAATATTATATCTTTTCCTGCACCATTTTTTTTTCTTAATGGAGAAGGGAGAAGTTAGGAAATGAGAGATGAGACCTCTCTCTTTTTCACACTCAACTCGAACAGTGAGGAGTTCTGACTAACCACATTGTTTGTTTAGTTGTGTTGAGTCTGAAGAGATGTCTTTAGCTTCCTGCCTTGGGACCAGTCACCTGTTTAAGTAACCCATCAAAAGTGGAACAGAAGAAAGACAACCATGTGAGATGTAGTTCATTCTCCCAAGATCGTATTAAGACAGAGGAAAATGCACGCCGTGGCCTGGAGAAGCCATGGATTTTGTGAGCCCCAGATGATTTTTAAGTCTCTGATTCTGTGCAATTTCATGGGCCACCTTCTTTTTTTTTTTTTTTTCCCCTCTTTGCTTTCCAAACATCAAAGAAGGGGGAAGGGGAAGTGACTCTGATGGAAGTGCTGCTGATGTGCTCAGCCTCTCCTGTGGCAGGGCTTCCCTGGGGCGATGTGGAGAAGGTAACGCAGCTGATATTGCCCACTTGGAGAACTCCTCCCCGGGGGCTGTTTTGTGTTTCAAATTAGTGGTACTGGAGAGGGAGGTGTTGGGGCTCCCCATGGGTACCTTGTTATGGTATCTTCAGTTGACTCACTCTGTATGTGTGGTCTGGGTAAGATGATAAATGACCGAATGTAAGATGGACATAGGAAGTATGGATTGTGTTAATATATAAATGAGACTCTTTCAATTAATGTTTGCACATGCTGTCCTTTATGGAGTTTAGTACGTTATCGATTACTAAGAGAGGGAAGTGAACCATCTATAACTTTGTACCCTGACACCAGTGAGGTTTTACAATTGTGCTGTGCTTTGGCAGGAAATACATGCGAATTCTTATCCAATTAATTATTAAAAGCCTATCAGGCATGTTGCAAATCATGGCCTACTTCTTCCAGACACAGTCCAGCCATGTGAGCAGCCACATCCATCCCCACAGCAGTGCTGGGCTGTGTGGGATGGCTCTTGCGGGCAGAGCTGGGCGCTCACGTACATGGTTTAAATGCATGCAGACCTTGTAACTTATTTTCATAACCGTTTTGCTAAATCCGTTCCTGACGATTTTGCCTTTCATTTTCACTTAAGCCAAGTTATGGTTATTTTTTGCTACTTGCTTTTAGAAATAAATTGCTTAGAAGCCAAAGGAAGTGGCAAAATAGGTGGAGGTTCTGAGTCTTTGAGGCGGTTATTGTGCATTACGTCCTTGTACCATCACATTTTTGCTCCTGACTTTTTCTGACTTTTGTTTTCTGACTTCTGAAGGAAATTGTGAAGGATTTTTATATAACATACCATGACTGTGGTGGGAACATCTGCAGGGCTTGTTCTTCGGAGGATAAATAGATGGAAGGGCTGAAGTACTGCTTTGGAAATAAAAGGACTGAGTGGAATAGATGAATAGCTTTGGTCTTTAGGCTTTTTGACTTGGCCATATGGAAGGCCTACTCAAAGCAATGAGAGATGTGTTGAACTTAGTGGGCTTTAACTAGGTGTATCCAGCTCGACCTTGTTAGGCCTCCCTCCTCCTCCACCCCAGCCTAAGCCTTTATGAGTCTCAGAGATGTTTTTAACACTGCTTTTCCCGAAAATGGTGTCAGTGCATTCAGCAGCATTTAATTTTTTCTGCAGTAGCCTCTCACAGTAAACTGAAGTCTAATAATTGTTTTCACATAAATTACCAAGAAGCATGGTGGTAGAAAGTTGAGTGACACCTGGAATGTTAATTCGTTGGAATACTGGCAGCTTTGCATATTTTTCAAATAAAATTAAATCACAAATCTGTTGCAAATTGGAAGGAATTCCAAGACCAACATTAAAATAATTAAGGGTCTGGGGAGATTGACTTGACAAACGGCAAAGATTTAAGGAGAAAACTAAACATTTAGCTGCATAATGATGCTGAATATGCAAAAAGTAGGAATTATTATAAAAATAATTCTAATTAATAATTACTTGGAGGTTTTCAATAGTAAAGTGGAAAATGTAGAGGAAAGGCCTGCACCACTGCAGCCAGTACTTTTTGACACTAGCTTTTCATGTCTGACCCATATTCCTTGCTCTTCAATGGTATTGTGGGATGACTGAAACAAACTCACCTCAACATAATGCACAGAAAACAGATTGTCACATGTAGCCCATTCTCTGCTCATGCGTTTGATACTCTTTCACCTATCTTTGTGCTTTTTTTTCCCCATGCAGCCATTAATGTTTTCTCACTTTGGTTTGCCAACAGGCCACATCATTGTGATTTATTTTACATTTGCTTTACCCACAGCAACCAAGCTTCTGTCCTTCCTAAGTGCTTCTATTTGTTCCATTTTTGTAGATAGCCATGGCTTAGAAACCACCTACATATCTGCTTGGATTTCAGCCAATGCCACTGGCGATGTCCCTGCTTAAGAAATATACCTGTTAGCTTGGTATTTTGCTAAGCATTGATATGTGGTGGTTTTTTTGAGTGTTTGTTTGCGTGTGTGTGTGTATGAAAAAGGATTTTAAAGAGACATCCCTGGGATCCTTCTGTCATCATGCTGGTTCTGGGTCAGGATATGATGGGCTAATGATGTTCTCCAGAGAGTGGGAGACTCTTTTCTTTGAGAACTGCCAAACTTCCTCCACCGCTTTTGATCATGAAGTGTTAAAAGTATAGTTATAGTCCTCAGTAGAAACTGAAGTTACCTTTAGAGGCTTCTTTCTCTTCTCTTCTCTCCTCTCCCCAATATTAGTTGTGTACATCTGATAAAATTCTGCTTTATATCTGCCAGTGCCCAGTTTTCACTGTCCGATCAGCCAGGAAATAAACTCAAGACTGTTTTTTTTAGTATAGCCAAAGGAAGAGTCTTGCCTCCTTTTCCTTCTTTAATGCTTTGTTTACAAGGTGGTGCTTATGAGGAAACAGAGGCAGCATCTTATCAATGCCAGTGCAGCCTGTCCTTATCCCCCACTGTGAGAGCGACCAGTCTGATATCTGAGTGGATTTGAAAGGTCAGTAACAGGGACCTGTGATTTTGTTGAAATGACACGGCTCAGTAGTGTTTATGATTCATACCCCCAGATTATCAGGGGTTTCGCTAGTTGCGCAGTTGTTACCCTCTGTTTCTTGCAAGATACAGCTATTTTTGAGGGGAGAATACACTCCCTGTCACATGTTTTTTTTTATTACCATAGTACTCTGACACACTTTGGATGAATGATTCCTCTTGGCATCTAGAAACTCAAGTTCATAAAAGTGCATCTGCCTGTGGGCTTCTGTGCAGATTTCACTCATTTATTTCTGATTTGTAAATCCATCAATTGTTTTGGACATCAGCAGTATGAGAAGTCTCCTCTTTTTCCTACACTGTGCAGCAGAAGTGACATTTAGTAGCAGGCATACTTGAGAAAAAGTTTTGCTGAACTGCTTGTGAGGATGCTGAAGGTGAAATTCATCTTTCATCCCTAGGGCACAAGCCAGGTAAAATTCCAGACTTGAAATACATTACCTCCAGATATTCAGGAAAAGTTCATTGATGGGTTCTAACGTGGGGCTGCAAGTGGGTTTGCAACAGTATGCATTGATAGGAGATAGACTCCAGCTCACTGTGAAGTGTGGGTATTTTACAATATCATGTATTACCAGTTATTTTTGTTCCAGCTGTACATTTCAATTCCCACAAATGAGTTCTGAGAACTGAAAGGGAATGCTTCTCCTTATTTAAAATGAAGAATAGAATCTAGTTTACCTGTGAGAGGTGTGGGCTATGTTTTAGCACCTGCACCAACCTCTTCTGAGAGTGGTATAGTTGCCTGCATTTCCATGGAGAAAAACTACTGTGAGACTGATGTTATCCAGAGTTGAATTAAGTCATCCAGCTTCCGTGTTTAAAGCTGCAGGCTTGTCCTCAGTTAACAGTATAAAAATGGGCCTGCTTTTTCAGACACACAAGGGCATCCACAAGTCATCCTGAAGAAAATAAAAATTGATAGTGCTTAATACCTTGGTGAATGAGGACACATTTGAATAAGTGACTAAATATGGCCACAAGATGCAACTTTATTCAGCACTGCTGCATTCTCTTTACCCTTCGCTGCTGCAAAGAAGTTAAAAAAAAGTATATGACCTCAGTTTAGGGATATGCTTATAGTACGGAAGCTTTGTTACTTGAAAATACAGTAATGTGAGACATGATGACAATAAAAAAGCTAATTTCTTCCTGTTTATTTCCCTTGACTTTTATTGATGAATTCAGCAAAGTTTTAAGTTTTCCTCAAGTTCTGCAGCTCATTGAACAGCTGAGCTCATTGACTGTCCTTAAATAAAGACAGAATAATTGCGCAGTACGGTGCAAGGGACAGAGCAATAAACAACCATGCTGATGGGCATTTTGTAACGTCGCTGGAGTGACATACTATGGCCTGAGTAAGGAAATGTTATAGTCAGCAAAGCACCAGAGAAAACACGCAGTTCTGGGTTTACAATGATGTGGGCAAGATGAACCATCTGTCTTTACCATCTCCAATGTTGGTGATTTCTTCCCCCAATTATATAAGAAGTAATGTGCATGCACATGCATTATCACACAGTGTAATCCAAACTTCACTAGAGCGATGGTGTCCAGCTATATTGTCGTGATTACTGTTAGAAATAAACACTCTCAAAGTCAGCTTCTATGCACAGGGCATTTTTAAACTCAAATCCTATTTGATTCCAATTTCCATTACTTGGCCCAGTTTCCATTCTCCTTTATAGTATGTCAGCCTACATGAAGCTCTCAATCCTCTTTCAGGATAAATTCTCTCCAATATCCACTTTCTAGCTGTAAGATAATTCACAAAGCTAATAAAAGAATGATCATTCAGACTGAGCTTGTTGCTATGCGACTGCATTACTAAGATAACAACACAAGTCATTTTTATATATCTGCTGTATCTTACACAATGAAACTAATTTATCCTTTATTTGGATTGAATCAGGTTATCATTGACAACTTAGTTTGGAAGCTGCTTTAACTTGGAATGAGACCTTTTCTTTTCCTTCCTAGATGATACTTTTTAGGTCCCATTTCCTCCTTGGTTATTGACCCAGTTCATAACAACTGTTCATCTGGCTACACAAATATAGCGTGATTGATTTCTCAGCTGATCAAAATCCAACGCACTTTTAAAGGGTCTTTGGTAGAATATGGTTTGAATTGACAAACAGAAAATGTATTGCCTTGACAGAGATACAAATGGATGATCTTCAGTACCGGATACTTAATTCAATTGTTCTTTTACCACATATATGTATATTTGCTATATATGTGTGTGTGTGTGTATCTATATGTGCATCTATATCTTTCAAAGCATTATAGAGCTGGATTCCCTGTTGGACTTAGGAGTAGAGGATGGTAAAAGATATTATATCAAAAGCAAGTCTCTAACTATATTTGATTTCCACAGTTTCTGTATGCTGTTTAAAATCTGCCTTTCTGCAGAAACAGACATCAGAATTGGTTATTTTGTTTTACGAGGAATATATTTTGAATTCTTAGGATGATGAGGAATTTTTCAATATATGAAAGGAAGTACAGGTATCAACTTGAGAATATACTCAGTTTGAAACAGTAACTCAGAAAAGAGAGACTAGCATAGCGTAGAATAGAATAGAATAGAATAGAATAGAATAGAATAGAATAGAATAGAATAGAATAGAATAGAATAGAATAGAATAGAATAGAATAGGCTATTTAGTTGGAAGGGAACTACAACGATCATCTAGTCCAACTGCCTAACCACTTCAGGGCCAAAAGCTAAAACATGTTCTTAAGGGCATTGTCTAAATGCCTCTTAAATACTGAAAAGCTTGGGTCATCAACCACTTCTCTAGGAAGACTGTTCCAGTGCTTGACCACCCTCTTGGTAAAGGAATGCTCCCTAATGCCCAGTCTAAACCTCCTCTGGTGCAGCTTTGAACCATACCCATGCCTCCTATCACTGGATAATGGGGAGAGCTTGGCACTTCCCTCTCCACATCCCCTCCTGTGAGATCTTTCTCTCATGTAGAAATTCTGAAATTACAATGTTTTCAATCATTAAGATTTCTTTTTATCTCAGTATTACGACAGACATCCAGCGTACCTGCCATTTTTCAGTTTTCTCATCCCCTCTGCAGCTTCCAAGAACTCAGCATCCCTTGACAGCTTCTGCAATGCAGTTATGTGCTGTGTCAGTACAATATGATTGGAAATTAGAGATGTAGGGGTATAGCAAAATTAACAGAGTAAAATAGAAACAGAGTAAAAATAGAAAATCTAACAAATCATCCATCACTGAATGAATAATAAATTTCCATAGCTAATTACATTGAATCTTCATGTTAGAATTTTACTGAAGTTGACACAGGAGGTGGAATTCAGATTGCGATTAAGACACCCAAATGTATATATCTTCATCTAAACTCACACTGTAATCACCAGAGGTCAAGGATTCAGCTGGATCCAACTCAGTTGTATATTTACAGGTTCTAGACAGTCATCATCATGGGATTAGCAGATCCTACACAAGACTTACCGGGTAGGTCTTTTGCTTTTGAGTGACAGCTGGATGCAAGCAGAGAAAATTACCTGTTTCCATGGGTTTGAGCCCCTTATCTGTGAGCAACTCTATCACATGGTAGGTATCTATTTTACACTTGTTGAGTTCTGTAGGTTACACTGACTGAAGTACAAACTTAGTTGTCTATAGCAAGATCTGGTTGCCCAGTTATAGGTCCAGTGCCTTTTTAGATGCTGTGGTGTGTCCTACTTGCTCTCCGACTGCTGTTACAGTCTTCCTGTAGAGCCTCGTGTTACAACCTTTGCTGATGTCTTGGATATCCATGAAATGCCAGGCTAGATGTAATTATTTTTAGCTAGCTGTTTGTGCAGTGGAATCATTCACCTTAAGGCACATGTAGACTCTTGAATTTAAATACCTTAATCTGGAGCTGAATTGAACCCAGAATTACCAGCAGCCAAACAGCTGAATTTTTTCTTTAGAAGAGTTTGCGTACAAGAGACTGAAGAGTACATGGGTTATTGTCTGGTCGAAACTTCATCATCTGTGCATCCCAATACTGGATGGTAGCTGTGGACTGTGGGAATTAGGATGATGGTAGTGAGGGGATGGCTGGTATTAATTAATTAACATGACATCCTTTCACAGCTGGATGTCCCTTGGCCCATCCGTCTCTGGATGATCACAAACAGTGAAAGATAGACTGCAAAGATCAGGAAACACAGTAGGTAGCCTTGAGGACAGTTAATTTGAAGTTGTGAGGATCTTTATGGCTCAGGAGCTGGGAATCTGCTGCTGTCTCATTGAGCAAGGCAGAATTGAAGGAAGCTGGATGGCTCACATCTATCATGTCCGAGCCAGCTGGTGATTGCCTCGTGCTGGGAGAGCGCAGCCTGTTCTCCGAGGGACTTCAGCCAAGGTCAGTGAGAGACTGGAGCTACTGTGTGGGTTCTTAAAAAAGCAGCAGTGGAGTTATTTCAGGTTATGTGCTCGTGCTGTATTGAAGTCTACAGTTTTCTGTTCATTCACAGTAAAATCAAGGTGACTATAATCATGATATAAATTTGCCAGGTTTTGAAGGTAGTAGATACAGCTGGCAGGATATGGTTATGTCAGTCTGTTGGCATTCTGCTGTTGAAAAATATTTCCAATCCTAGGATAACACAGTTGTTATTTAAATATCATAGTTGCAAGTATTTTTCTTTGAATGAAAATGGAAGTCTCCTGTTTGGACAGGTATGAATCCCTGAATTATTTCTGTTCAGACAATCTGTGAGCATGGGAACTTTTAATACTTTATAACTTCATTCTTGTTGCATGCTGCATGGTGTGTTGGGTAATCATTGGCTCCTGAAATAATTTAGAAGTATCCTTTGTTTTTCAGGAAATGTTTGCAAGAGATTAACCACTGTATGCTAAATGGCAGACTGTTTCCTTAACTCATGTATTATACTGTCAGTCGTTGTAATTTAGTATTTGGCATCTTCTTTGACAAATCCTTCCTAGATTTGTCTCTGCAATAGATCTTTATCAATATTACTCTCTTTTGTCAGTCTTTTGGACTCGGGATTTTTTACTTACAAAAACAGATGTACTTCACTGCATAAAACTGCTTCTTCAAATTAAAAATTCATTTCTATAGCCAGAATAACTAATAAATAGCCCTTTTTGGTTATAACGCTCTCTTCTAGCCACATGCTTGACTAGTGGCCTTACTTGTGGTACAGACCCCTTGACCACAGCAGGAGTTGCGTCCTTTCTAGACGTTCTGTGCGCATCAAATTATGCTGAAATCTACACTGAAATGCGTTGGTGCACAAAGTAAACATATTGGACTTATCCACTTCACTGACTCATCCAGTGTCTGTGTTCCTGTGCGTAATCCCAAAGAAAGCTTATATTTTTAGTTCTGCATGTAACTTCTGATTCACACTGAAGTGTGCTGATGATTCTGCAGCCAGGCTGTGGCTGGTCCTGCACGAATGCGTAGTGTGGAAGTTAAACTGCCCTTCTGTTTCTGTCTAAAACTAGATTCAGTTCCAGAATTTGCTCTGCCTCTGTTTACCAGTTCATCTAAATGAATAAAGAAGGGAGTGATTGGCAGGACCTTTCTACAGGAGTCAGAAAGAGTGGGCCAATGAGAAGGAACAAATACTACCTACTGAGAAAATATATTGGAATCCATCCTTGGGATTTTGTTCGGCTGATGCCCCAAGGAAGACTGGCCAAATCATCATCATTAATTTGAAAAGTCACATTGATACAGGGAGAAGCATTGCTGTCTATGCTATGCTCTTGTACAACAGGTTCTTGTGAGGCAGTGTTTCTGAAAGCACTGTATCTGTAAAGATACTTGATATTTTTCCTGAAGTCATTCTCAATATACAGAACTGTTGTGGCTTGTCTTTTATGTTGTGTTTTCTTTCTTTCTTTCTTTCTTTCTTTCTTTCTTTCTTTCTTTCT